>NC_066622.1:104249104-104493364 GCF_025201925.1 Gopherus flavomarginatus | reverse complement strand
ATCAAAAAACACAACATAACTTCAGGGTCCACCCACCTCTTTATCTAATAGATGGATTCATATGTTGTTGTGGCTTTTTTATTTATTATTATTATAATAAAAAACTTCACACTCACACCAACCCCTTCCCAAAACAAGGATTCCCCTTGCAGCTGCTAGATTTTAAACACATGCATGATGGTACCGGCATGAGAGGAAGTCAGCTCCTTAGCACAGGCTCATGTATGATACTGCAGTCAATTTGGTATATTAAATACACACACAAAATTTAACATTTAGATTATATTGATGCTTTGCTTCATGTTTCTCTTACCCAGTGCATTTAACTAAATAATACTAATCTATATTAGAGCTCTATAAATGCTGAAAAATCAATTCAGAATGCTTATCTGTTCCAAATTGTAAGAAGAGTAAATTACACAGCTTTTATTTTGAGAGGCAAACTTTTAATGTTAAGTGTATCTAACTTCTTGCTTACCAAAGAGCTGACAACCAAAGCAGACTAACAGTTTCTTTTTAATTCTCTTTAGATGAATCCTAAAGGACAGGAATTAAAAGAGGATCTAGTATTAAACACAAGGTGTTAGTGCTGACACCTCGGCTATAGATTAAAAAGGAGATCACATCATAGCTAGCACACTCAATGAAAACTCATCTCCTAATACTAGTTGTCAAGCAAAGGGCTTCAAGAGTGATAAGCAGCAAGCATCCTTGCTTGCTTTCAAAAGCCAAATGGAAAGTATTAAGCGATTTTGTTCAACTGAGTTGGCACACTGAAGCTGCAGCTGCTCCTGCTAGTAAAGTTAAGAATGTACATATTTGTTTGCAAGATCAGGGTCTCAGAACCAAAATACTAAGGATTCTTAATATTTTGCTGTGGTGAGTGGTTAACACACAAGTCCATGAGTATGTGTTACTCTGTTTGCTGGACATAATGAGAGGTGATGAATTCAGATGAGAGTTAAACAAATATTTACCTCCCACCTCACTGGAAAAAGTGGAAGTGCATGAGAAGGCAGAGAAGCACATTTGAGTCTCAAATTTCAGTAAGTTATGCCCTTTTTGTCTACAAACTCAAGCAGTTTTAATGTCACCCACATGTATTAGACCTAAACTCCACTTTATTTTTAATTTCTATAACACATGAAGCCCTAAAGCTGTTAGGAATGAATGAATATCCATTTTGTTCAATTGCTGCCTAAGTCAAGCTAGTGGATTCAATTTTAAAGTCAGTAAGACAAACCTACATGAACATTTTAGTGATCTCGAATTAAAAGCCAACAGGATCACTTTTAATTAAAAACATGCATTTGGTACTTTTTTAATATAGGTATTTTTCCACATCTCCTCAGATAGGACTTGTAAGTTAACTTGATTGATTATTCATCTTTATCCTATTATTCCTCTGCTCATATAAAGGGGAGTGTTTGTATAAGAATTAGACTATACTCCATAACAATACTCAGGATTTAGGTCTAAAAAAAGAGCCCTCAACAGACTAGATTATTGGCACACTACAGTGAAAGTGCAGCACCCTGAGCCTCTTACAAAATATCTGTAAACACTCCCATTGGTTTTGTTATTTTTCCTCACACCTTTGTTGCTTCTGCTCCCTTCTCCTCTTCACTTCTAGGGCCCTATGGAATTGGTTTTATTGTGACTTTTCAGATTTATTTTTTTCAGATTGTTTTTTTTCCATTAACAAAAAATTTCCATTTTAATGGGGGCTTTTTTAATCAAAATTGTTTGATATGTTGACAATAAGTAGCCTTACCTTAAATGCACACAAATAATCAGAATTGCATTGCAATGGGAAAAACTGATTTTACAAAAAAATCCAACAATTTAAACAAATCATTCTGCAGATATACAGTAAAAGTAACATAGAAGAGTGTGGTGTGTGTGTGTGTGTGTGTGTGTGTGTGTGTGTGTGTGTGAGGACAGAATGTGTGTTGAGCAGGAAAGAGAGAGTCTCTAAGCACAAATCTCACCAGCCTGAACACTTTCAGACAGCAGCTGGCAGCAACTGCCACTGAGGCAGAATCTGGTGCACAGAGAGGTGCCTCCCTACCCCCACCCCCTCCAATCCCAGCTCAGTGGAGACCAGGTACACTGGTGGGGGCGGGAGGGGGGGCACTCCAACATCAGTCCCCAGCCGCCCTCCTCAGCTCTGCATAGCACAGCAGATCAGGAGGCTCTCAATATGGAGCAGCTTGACTCCAGCTCAGCTGTGCAGGCCACCTGCTTGACACTGCAGTCCTAGTGCCAGGGAGAAAAGGGTTCCACATTAAATGTTCTGATTCAGTGATTCTGTCCATATTCTTGTTAAACACAGGTTTTATACATGACATATTTGGAAATTTCCTGCAATATCCTGGATAAACCTTACTGAATTCAGTTATACCTTACTGAAGTTTAAGTGTTTTAGAAGTTCACTGTATTAAAAATGGAAATGCTTATGTATTATTGTATGTAGCATCTCTACGGACAAGACCTGACTAATCTAAATCCAGAAAAGAGTTATGAGCTTCAAAGGACTATTTGAAACTATGTGAACTTTTAAAGCTAAGTGAGTTTCCTAGGACATCTCTAGAGCAGGAGACCCCAACGTGGTGCCTGCAGGAGCCATGGCACCCGTGGGGGCATCTAAATGCGCCAGCATCCTGGCCGGCGGTCAAGCATCCACCGAAATGAAATTTGGGAGCGACAGCTGTGGATGATGCTGGATTTACTGCCTTACAGGTTCCTGAAGCAGCCTTCTGCTCAACTATAGCATCCCATCCACTGCATTCTGCAATAATGTGCATTCAACCCAAAGCAGCTGCCTTGCAGATCTTTAACAAGGGTGTTCTCTACTTATGACAAAACTAAGCACTGTCCTAACAGCCTTTGAACGAATTTGAAAATTTCTTTTTCCACCACTAAATAAAACAGTTATCCACAGAGGTCTATTCAGAAAGAGATATTAAGATGTACCTCGTCCTTGGAGGCCGCCTTCCTCCCCACTGAGCACGAGTGCTTTTTTGAATTTCTGATGCAACATGTTGCAGTTAGCCACTGAAATAGACATCTTAGTTCATAACCCCTGGCTGGAGGATGTGGTCTTCTTCTACTGAACGATATGCTTCATTCTAAAACCAACTACAAGAGCTAACGTTACCACTCCCTCTTCCAGATGGTTGATGGACAACTTCCCCCATGAATGACCACGGCCCACAGCCTTTCCCACAAAAGCTCCCTACTTGTATAGGCTAACATCCATGATTACAGGCAGTCAAGGGGATGAAAGGACATCCCTTTGAGTAACTTTTGGGGATGAGCAACTTCTTGAAGGAGATTCCCATTTGTGGTGGTATCCTTAGGAACTCAGTTCTTTGACTGCATTTTCCAATAGACCAGGTGTTGAAGAGGCCCAATGTGACTAGGAAAATCAACATCCAGGCTTGTGATTTGAGACCCAAGGGTCTGCAGTAACACCACATGGGATCACAGAAGATGCACAAGCTGTAGAACCTGGTGCAGGCTGTGTACATAGTATGCTCACAATAATATGTACCTGGCAGTCAAGATAAGGCTTGAAAAGTTTATGAAACAGCCTTTCCTGAGTATCATAACCTGAACAAAGGTTTGGGATTTGAGGGTAAACCAAGTTGTAAGGCCTGGTATTAACATATTTGTACCAGGTTGGTGAAGCAATAGAAATAAGTGGTAGAAGAGTGAGGATCTGCAGATAGGCATCCTGAAGGTCCATAGGACAGAGACGTTTTCCTATATTGCTGTATGAACCACTGACTTGAGATTCATGCAAAAGTTTGATGCTCACAGAGTAATTTACACGTCAAATCCTGGATGAAAGCCAGCCTTTTGAATATGCTAAGTAAATGGCTTGCCCTCTCCAGATCCTCTGGGACTGGGATGATAGCTGTGGTTTGTAAGAGATGATTCAAAGCATCTAGTTGGCTTGGCTCTAAAATTGCTTTTGTAGCCAGGTATCTTTGTCTGTACTGTAACTACTGACGACAAGTCTAAGGTGATGCACTCTTTTATATAAAACAGCTCAATTAAATCTCAAAAGCGCCAGTGCTCTTACTCCAGAGAGGGAGGAACTATACTCAAGCATCTGAATTGATCTTTTTTATTTGGCAATCTCTAAAATATTTCAAATAGAAGTGTGGTCATCTTTTGGAAATCTTAGATATACTCTGTGGATCCTCAGGGGTCTATGGACCACAGGTTGAAAACCACTGGTTTAGAATAATTTAAAAAAAGAGAGAGTTATCTTCTTCCAGTAGCAGGAGAATCAGAGCAAACACAACTAGGAAAATACACGTATATCTGAAAAAACCTACCTTTAGTATCCAATCTGATATTACTGGTAAGAAGTAAGTTAAATTCTATATCTTCAGTTTAACTTAAAAAAAAAACACAAATGTCCTTGTTGTTAATGATTTTAACCTGACATCTCTTAAAATTATGCTGTTCTTAATGAGCTGGACAAGATCATCAACACTATCTAAATCAAAATCATTAATTTCTTTCAGATTTGGCTGCTGGCTAATCACTTAAGTCTTAAATGATTCAATAACATTTAAAGAAAATAGAGCACAGGCTTTTGTTAATCCAACAAACAGGGATCGTCTTTAGACTAAGCTCCTTGGGGCAGGGACAGACTTTTTGCTCTGCATTTGTACAGCATCTATCAAAATGGGTCTTGGTCCATGATTAAGGCTACTAGAGGTTATGGTAATGAAAATAAAATAATGTGAAGAAGTACTTTTCTCCTTTTCAATGAAATTATTACAACACAAAAAATATAGTGTGTTAAACACCATAACTTCTTCAAAAGTTTTCCCTGTGGGCCATAACTTGCAAAGCTCTCTCTCAGATAAGAAAATAAATAATTTTAAAAGTTTGAGTTGAAGTCATTGACCTATGTGTGTGTAGGAAGAGAGATCAGGTCATAAAACAAGGTGAAAACTCCTCCATATCTTATCAATATTTTTGGATGACACTCCATTCATAGATATTGATATAGCTAAACAGGATGCACATGATGAATTAATATTGCCTTATTACTTATGAGAGAATCAGTCCCTTAAAGGATGCTAACCAAGCCCAAACATTATTGAATTCTTGATCCATTATCCAAGTTCTTAGCATTAATCTCCTTGAGGTCTATCCCTTTAGTGCCATGTACGAGTTATGACCAAACTGCAGAAAGTTGAAAAATAAAAAAAGCTTTTTCACCTTTTACTCTCTGCAATGGCTTTGTCCAAGTGTTTGAAGATATCTTGAAATAAAATACAGCTGGAACGACTGTTGATATCATACCCATATCCTCTTTTCCAGTACTGCTTTAGGTCATTCAGGTATTCCAGTACCTAGAATAAGATTTTAAAATGTGTAACAAAAATGCAACATTTATTTCGTCTAGATGAAGACATTACTAAAAATAGCATGGCACTGACAACCTTCTTAGGAAAATGAGCAAGTCTGATCAGTTAGCTTAAAAAAAAAAAAAGTACATGCCTACTGTTTGTTTGTGTTTTTAACTCAAGACACAACAAACCAAACATGGCCACTGATTTCTGATCTTCCAGCATGAGTCTACAGCTCCTTCCAATGGGTTTAACTGATCACCATATTTGGGGTCGGGAAGGAATTTTCCTCCAGGGCAGACTGGCAGAGGCCCTGGAGGTTTTTCACCTTCCTCTGCAGCTTGGGGCACTGGTCACTTGCTGGAGGATTCTCTGCACCTTGAGGTCTTCAAACCACAATTTGAGGACTTCAATAACTCAGACACAGGTTAGGGGTTTGTTATTGAAGTGGATGGGTGAGATTCTGTGGCCTGCTTTGTGCAAGAGGTTACACTAGATGATCATAATGGTCCCTTCTGACCTTAAAGTCTATGAGTCTATGTCTATTTGTATTAGCTTTTTATTATGGGAAAGCTTCAAGCAGAAGAGCAATGCAATTTCCTGAACTTCTATGGCTGTCATCACCTTGTTTTTATGTACAATGCATCATTAAATGATCAACTTAAAGAGCCTAGTGCCAAGACCTGTCTTGCTGAAGTGAATCCCATCAGACAATATGTGGAGTGCAGATCCTGCCCAGTTTCCCCTGCTATGGGCAGCTACACAGGACACCAAAACCCAGTGCACCATCAGAAGACCCCAACTTGTCTCCCCCACACCAGCTTCCTGAGGCAGACTTTTGAAGATCCTAGCATTCCTCAAAGCCAGAGCAACATGTCATTACAAATGAATACTTCAGCTCTTCTGAGGTAGAGACTGCAATACTCCACCAAACCAACTTGAACCAGATTTGATTACTATGTGGTTTACTGTACCTGCTCTCATGTTGCTAACCTGGCTGGCTGGCCTGCCCTACCCCTATCATGTCAGGGCTCTTCCTCTGGTCCCTTTCCCTATTTACATGCCAGGTCCCACCATTCCTAGCTCTCTACTGCACACTCATACATCAGCTCCATTCTCAGAGACAGCCCTTTAAAGATACTAGTTTGGAGGCAAACATACTTTTTAAAAAGATCATTTGACCAAAACCACCACCAACCTGGTGAGGAGAACTTTAAACTAGGTTTAAAGGGAGCTAGTGACAAATGCCCAGAAATAAGTATAAAGAAAAAAGTGACCTTAAAAGAAGATTAGATTTTTGGGGGTTATGGAAAATTACTATACGGTCATAGGAGCAACAAGAGGGACATCAGAGAGGGACTCTGATCAACATCTTAGAAGTCTACACACAATGCAAGGAGTATGGGCAACAAACAGGAAGAACTGGAAGTATCAGTACAAAAGCTAAATTATGATAATGGCATCACAGAGACTTGGTGAGATAAGCCTCATGACTGGTACACAGGGGTACAGCTTGTTCATGAAGGACAGGCAGGGTAAAAAGAAACATGGTGTTGCATTATACATCAAGAATATATATACTTATTCAGAAAGAGGTGAGAGACAGACAAGTTGCGAGTTTCTGGGTAAAGATAAAAGGGGCAAAAATAGGGCACATCATGATACAGGTCTACTACAGACCACCAAATCAGGAACAGGGGATGGATGAGACATTTCTAAAACAAATAAATTACTCTTGGGGGAATTCTGCAGCACTGGGCATAGAATTTTGTATTTTCCCTGCACAAAACACATTTTGCCTAAGAAGTGCTGCAGTTCTGCCTTTTGTACATCAGAGTCCACTGTGGTGCCAGAACAGCTGGCTGCATTCCTGCCAGCTGTTCTAGTGCCACAGCGGCCCATGGTGGGCAAAAGGCAGAACTGCAGCACTTCTTAGCCAAAATGTATTTTATGCAGGAAAATACAAAATTCGATGCCCAGTGCTGCAGAACTCCCCTAGGTGTAGAAGTTCATCACAACACCCTGCCCGCGGAGCCAGGTGAAGACACAGTGGAGCACACAGAGCTGCTGGTGGGGAGGGGGAGGTGTCACAGACTGCAGTTTAGAATGGCTAGTGGGGGTACAGACTGGAGCATGGGCTCAGGAGCTAGTGGGGTAACAGCGTTGAGCTGGGGATGGGGAGGCTGCAGAGACCCATGGGGATGAGGGCTGTGGGGACAGGGGCTAACTGAATGGGAGAGGTTTGGGGGTCAGCCAGGCTCTACACAAGGATGCTTCCCAACACCCTAATAATCCCACCCACCCCAAAAAACACCTCCCATCCACACTCAACATGCTTCAGGTTCATTCCTAGGTTCCCTCCCTCTTCCATTACCCCGAATAATGTTCTTTACCACTTTCCATCAAAAGATCTACGTACGCATTACAAATACTAGTTATTCTCAACAATCTTGTGAGCTAGGCAAGAATGTTAATCCTAATTTACCAATAAGGAAACTCAGGAGGAGAAAGATAAGCTAAAAGTCACAAAAGGTATGTAGCTGGATCAAGAGTGGCACTACAACCTCCTGACTTCAAATCCTGTGCCCTAGCCACAAGCTTACAAGTACTTACTCGGTTGCTTTTTATTGCTTATTTGTTTGCTTTTTACTTTTTGTTCCTTCCTTCAGGGCTTGCAGATATGAACACTAATTCTATCGTGCTCTAAAAAATAGAGGTAGAGAGACTGGGACAAACTGGAGGGGACTGCACACAAGGGTCGAACCACTAGAGAATCCTCCCCTCAGAACCTGGAATAGAATTAATGATTCCCAAGTCTCACCGTTCTTCTTTCAGCAAGCAGCTGGGAAACCCACTGGTAAAATGTGTCTCATCTCCCTCTAGCAGGTGGCCCATGTAGACAACAACCTACTACTGCTATCAATTAGCTCGAGTAACAGATGTCTGTACTGTGGATCTAGAGGTTCTAACATCGATCAGTTATGCGGGAGCCAATATGGTTCAATGTGATGGAATTTGTTGGATTTTTTCCTAATTTGCTTTTTTAACATGAATGAAGTCAAACAAATTTTAAGGTTAAAGTCAACCGTGCAAAAGTAGGCAAATGCCAAAATTACAGTTGCCCATGCAGACTTACCGGCAATTCTGCCCTCTTGTGTTTAGTTTCGGTAAGAGTCTTCAACTGCATCATGACATATGGTTTTCCAAAGGACCCCTGCCTCATCTAGTGCACAGGGCTTTTTTTTATTATTATTATTAAGAGCAGTGGTGAGTTGGAGACGGTTGGCACTGGTTGCTAAATATAGAAGCTGGTTTAGAACCGGTCGTTAGGGTTACCATACAGCCAGCAGCCGCGGCTGCTGCTGGGGGACAAAACACCTCGCTCTGTGCAGCTAGAGCGTCCTTTGCCCGAGCGCTACCTAACCCCGGTTTGCCCCGCAGCCCCCCAAGCCTCATCACCCCCAATTCCTCTCCCGCTCGAGCCTCGCCACCCCCAGATTCCTCCTCCTCCTCCGAGTCTCGTCTTACCGTGGGCTCCGGCAGGCTGATTGAATCAAACTGCAGCTCTTCCTGCCAGAGCTGATTCAATCACTCTGCGGGAGCCCAAGGTAAGACGAGACTCGGAGGGGAGGAATCGGGGGAAGGGAGGAATCCGGGAATGACGAGGTCGGGAGGGGGAGAGGAATTGGGGGTGACGAGGCTCAGGGGGCTGCGGGGCAAACCGGGGGAAGGTAGCGCTCCGGCAAAGGACGCTCTTGCTGCACAGAGCTGAGGTGTCTTGTCTCCCAGCAGCAGTCGCTGCTGCAAGGGGAATCAGACTGCAGCTAGCAGCCTGCAGAGCCCAAGGTAAGTTGGGGAGGGGAGGAAACAGAGTGTGCCTGGGCTGCGGGGGGGGGGGGGGGGGATTGGAGATGACGAGGCTCGTAGGGAGGAATTGGGGGTGACAAGGCTCGTGGGGGGAGAGGGATGGGATCCCAGGGGGGCGAGGGGAATGAGTTGCCTGTCTGTATGCTCTAAATAATAGCAGCTGTTCCCCTAGCAAAATCCTCTCCTCTACATTTCCTTTCTATTTTTGCCTCATTTTCTCCAGTCTATAGTTCTGTTTTTAAAGCCTGTATTATCTATTCATGTTCATCTGTCTCTCTGTTTCAGACAAGGTTAAATATGTAACTTGTTTTACACAGAAAAATAGCTGGAGAGATAATGGTAAGACTATATCACCCAGCATTCTAAAGAGGATCTGTTCTTTACACTTTGTGACTAGGAAAAACAAAACTTGTCATCTTTGAATTTTATTAACCAATGTAATTGTTTTTAACACATCAGGAAGAAAGGCAATGACTTTAAGACCTGTGTGTATAATAATGGAAATACTATAGTTTCTCACTGGCTAACTGTTAAAACATCATTTCTTTTGTTTACAGCGACTGGCAGTAGCTATATAACCCCTACCCCATGATGGTGTTCTGTAACATTTGCCATGGCTACTGTCTAAATTCTCGCCAAGCTTTTCATTATATCCACAGAACAGAGATTAAATTAATGTAACTGCTAGCTTCAATTCATACTAGTGCTTGTAAAAACTGTTTCATCAAAGCACTTAGTTCAATTTTGCAATAAATATCAGAATTCAATAAAGACTATTAAATCTGACTTATTGGCTACATACATATTATATTTGGAGATGCAGTCAGCTATTATTCAACAGTGAGTTTCGGGGGGCGGTTGCCAGGGGGCAAGGGTGTGGAGGGAGTTGGGGCAGTCAAGGGACAGGGAGCGGGGCAAGTTGGGTAGGGGGTGGAGACCTGGGGGATAGTTAGGGTGGGGGGGTCTTGGGAGTCAGTGGTTAGGGGACAAGGAGCAGGGGTGGGGTTGATGGATTGCAGGTTCTGAGGGGGGCAGTTGGGGGCAGGACGTGGGGGGGTGTGTTGGATAGGGAGGACAGCTGTTTTGGGAGACACAGCCTTCCCTACCTCACCTCCAGGGCCGGCTCCAGGCCTCAGCATGCCAAGAGCGTGCTTGGGGCAGCATGCCGCAGGAGGCACTCTGCCGTCGCCGGGAGAGTGGCAGGCAGGCAAGCAGCCTTCAGCGGCACGCCTGCAGGAGGTCCGCCGATGCCGCAGGACCAACGGACCCTCCGCAAGCACGCCTGTGGGAGGTCCACCGATGCCGCAGGACCAGCGACCGGCAGAGCGCCCCCCGCAGCATGCCACTGTGCTTGGGGCGGCAAAATGTCTTGAGCCACCCCTGCTGGCCCCTGACACAATTTTGCAACCCCGATGTGCGGGGCCAGCTCTAGGAAGTGCGGGTCCCGATTTGAACAGTTTTGACAGGGCCCTGGCAGGGATAACTTAAAAAAAAAAAACATAAAAAAACCACGTGGGGCTTACTCACTGGGCAGCGCTCCAAGTCTTCAGCGGCACTTTGGCAGCGGGTCCTTCACTCGCTCCGAGTCGTCAGTGGCACTGAAGGATGCACCGCCGAAGTGCTGCTGAAGACCCAGAGCGAATGAAAGACCTGCCACCGAAGACCCGGTAGCGAACAGGATGTTAAGATTTTGGCAGCTCATCACTGATTAAGAGGGCTGCTCTAAGTTGCTGTCACTGATTTTCTGGGGTACTGTTTCACAATTTCAAGAATAAATGATACATATTCAAGTTCAGTTTTCACCTTGTCTTTTTGTATGGGGGGAGAGGGATGAAAAAACAAACATTTGAGTGTTTTTATCAGGTACAGTGAAGCCTGACAGGAAAAGGAGATAGGAGAAACATTTCTCTTTTAGAAGTTTAAATGATTTGTCACTTAACACAGAAAAATGGGTATTTCTGTTACATTATGTTCTAATTGATGCTCAGATTTGCTTTTCATAAAATGTAGTAAATTATGTAATGTCTTTAATATTGCAGATTACATCTGAACGAAACATTAAACTAAAACTACTTTTTTCTAAGAATATCTGTATAACAAACTGTTCACATAAATATGCAAAACTGAACAGAACAACTTTACACAAAAGTAATATCACAATACTACATACAAGCAACACCTACCTTAGCATCCTCTTCATTGAAGAGTAAGCACCAGGGAGAATTCACATTTTTAACAGCTAACTCGAATGAACAGGTAAAAAAAGCAACTTGGACCAAATCTGTAATAAATCCAAATAAATAAATGATAGATGACAATTAAGTTTATTTGCTCTCTAGCACAATTCCCAGCATTATGCTCCTATTATGAGGAAGAACATAAACAAGAATAAAAAACAACCTCCAATCCAGAGCCCAACACACATGTTGTATGCTGAGACTCCAATTTTACATTATAGGCCTATTCAAATGTTTATATTGGGGTCGGCAACCTTTCAGAAGTGGTGTGCCAAGTCTTCATTTATACACCCTAATTTAAGGCTTTGCATGCCAGTAATACATTTAACATTTTTTAGAAGGTCTCTCTACAATCAGGGGTAGGCAACCTATGGCAGGGTGCCGAAGGCAGCACACAAGCTGATTTCAGTGGCACTCACACTGCCCAGGTCCTGGCCACCAGTCTGGGGGCTGTGCATTTTAATTTAATTTTAAATGAAGCTTCTTAAACATTTTAAAAGCCTTATTTACTTTACATACAACAATAGTTTAGTTATATATTATAGACTTATAGAAAGAGGCCTTCAAAAAAACTTAAAATGTATTACTGGCACACTAAATCTTAAATTATAGTGAATACATGAAGACTCGGCACAGCACTTCTGCAAGGTTGCCGACCCCTGGTCTATATATTATATAACCAAACTACTGTTATATGTAAAAGTAAACAAGGTTTTCAAAATGATTTCAGAAGCTTTAGTTAAATTAAAATGCAGATCTTATCAGTTTAAGGTGATCCTTGCCCTTGCTTTTTCTTGCTGAGTATTTGGATACTTTAAGCTGCACACAGGCTTCTGAGTGATCAGCTGTTAACCAGCTGACAGGAGGTCAGTGGCTGGAACCCCAGATCAACAGCTGAGGTGAGTGGAGCTGGCGACTGGTAGGGCTGAGCAGGGCCAGAGGCCTGGACCCTGTCTGGCAGGGGGCCTATGCTGGAACTCCAGCTGGAAGCACGGTGAGTGAGGCTGCGACGGGGACCCCGGCTGGCAAGGGGCCAGCAGCTGGAACGCCAGAGCAGCAACTGAGCGTTTCAGCCCGCCCCTGCTCTGGGGTTTTGGCCGCTGGCTCCTGCCAGCCGGGGTCTCAGCCCGCTGCCAGCCTGGGGTTCCTTCATCCAGGCCAGCAGCAGGTGCTGAGCGGGGCCGGTGGCGGGACCCCGGCTGGCAAGGGGCCAGCAGCAGGAACCCCCTGAGCAGGGGTGGGCTGAGCTGCTCAGTCTGCCGCCACATGCCACCAAAAAAAAAAAAAATCGGCTTGTGTGTCACCTTTGGCACACGTGCCATAGGTTGCCAACCCCTGGTTTATATGATCAGGGCCTTAGATTGCAAGCCTTTCACAGAGCAGGGACATGCAAGTGTAACCATCACCTGTTTAGTACTGGTGTGTATTATTATTATGCAGTAGACAATAGTTACAAGACATAGAAATAAGGCTATGTTTACTCCCTTGTTATTTGGACTACTAGATGGCAAGAACAAATGCACTACTTTTCTGATTTAAGATAGCAAATCCAACTCAATTCCTTGCAAGTTTCACATAGAGTAAAAATCTACAACTTACAAAAGTATAGTGATCTCTTACATTCTCTAGCAATGACCCCATAGGCTTACACAAAATTCCCTATTAGGCACAACACATTGTCAGCACTCTAATCATTCTTATTTTACTTGTCCACTTACAATTTAGTGGAAGGTATGAGGATTATCAAGGCATCAGTTATTTCAATAGCAACAAAGGCAACTTATGCATTTTCCTATTACATTCTAATATAAGAGTTTCTGTAAAAATTTGTGTAGAACACGGAATTTAATACCGGAGAGTTTCAATGTGGAAAAGAAAAACATTTACCACATTATACCAGTTTTAGTTTGGACTATGAGCTGTGTCTTTTCTTCAAGAGAACATTTTGAGAAGTATAGACATTCAACCTGTATCACGTTAATATGATCTGTGGGCTAAATGGGAAAAGTTTTTCTAGAGAACCTACTGTGACTGTTCACCAACAATGAATATTCATTGTCACAATACTGTATTTAAGAAATTTAAATTAACACAAGTAAAGTGGAATAAAACTAGAATTTGTATGTGATTTGGTAAAACTAGAATCTCACCAAATTTTTTTAAACTATACTTTTTTCCTTAAAAGTAATCCAGAATTTGGCGTTCCTTTGTATCTTTGGTCCTAAGGGTTCCTCAATTAAACTCTTAAAACTAATTCTTTATAACTTTGTATTACAACATTTATGTCAGGATATACTACCCACTTTGTCTTTGGTAGTGGAAGTAATTTTTAAAAGCTGTTCTTTTCAAATACTGATATGACATGTTGTCTTCACTAATCTTTCCAAAGGCCTATAAAAAAAGCATTTTAAACTATTTGTTTTTCATAACTATCTGAAGACCCTAGAAAACAACATTTATGCAAGTTAAATAATTAAAAAACAGAATAAGTACGCTACCTGCATTTAAATCACGCACAGGTATACACAAGGTAGCCGCAATTTTTTCCAAAACCCTTTTCATCTCAGGACCCTGTTTGAAGGCCTCCACTTCGTACATAGCTGTAGCATTCTCTTCTACACAGGTTATAAACTTCTCACAATGATCAAAGAACCTCATTAATTTGTCATTAATCTCAGTCTCCTCATTCTCGATATCTGAAAGGAAAACCAATTCTTAATGGAAAACCCCTACAATACACACAAAAACAGACAATTTAAAGAATTCCCTGCTAGAATTTATATAAGTTGGTCTGAGGACTGAATGGGGAGGCAACCTGTCAGATACCCTAATTTATAATAAAAAAACAAAATGTTATGTCAGAATTAAGAGGTTAATTATAATCGTTCTATTAGACTTAAACCCTGTCCACAATAAGAGAAATGGAAAACTACATTAGCTTCAATTGTATGCATTTCAAGCAGGGCTCTAATGCTGCTTTCCCTAATATGCACAGAGATTCTATTGAGAACCATGCTAACCAAACTATTCTTAAGATTATGTCTATCCTATAATGCAAACATTTTCCTCTATACTTACTACAACAACATTTTAAAACCAATTTAATCACAGGTCTTTAGGGCTGGAGAAGGCACTGGAGAGACAATGGCAGATGGCAGCGATCCTAGATTGTTTCAAGGACAGGTGGCTTCCTTTATGCAGTGGTGGGTTTTACACCTCCTCTCCTTGTGTGTGGGGAGGGGGAAGTTCTGTTTCTGCATCCCACACTCCACTTGTGTCTTGGGACACCAAGGTGAGTCCCTGGCAGGGTGGCATCTTACACCGAGCCCCAGGCAGGGCCCTACCTTACCTGCGCCAGTGGTGTATGCTGGGGGCCTCCAGGCCAATCCCACGCAGGGCCCCAACCCCCAACTCAGTCCTGCCCATGGGTGCTGGGGGCCCCAGGCGGGGCTCCCACCCCCCGTGTGCTGGGTGGGGCAGGCAGGACCACACCTTAGCCCTCCCTCTCATGTGTGCTGGAGGCAGGTAAGCCATTCCAGGGAAGGGCTCCACCTCACCTGCGCCAGTGGTGTGTGCTCGTGCCCAAAGGCCCCCAGGCCAGTCCTGGGCAGGGCCCCATTTTATTCCCCCCCCCCCTTTGTGTGTGCCGGGGCACCCAGGCCAGTCCTTCCCGCTCCCTTACCTCTGCCCGGGGGCTGTCGGTGCAGGGCCAGCTGCAGCCCCTTGCGGAAGGCGGCGCTGCTCTCCACGCACCGGTGCTTGGAGCTGCTAGCCAAGGCGAAGCGGCGCTGCGGGGAGAAGAGGCCCGGGAAGCGGGCGGCCAGACGCTGGGCCAGCTGCTCCATGTCGAGGCGGCCCTTGGGCGCCAGCTTCCCGTCCATGTCTGGCTGGTACCACATGTCCCAGTGGGCGAACTGCTGCGCGGCGGCGCAGGGCGGCTCCTGGCTGCGGAGCAGACGGTGCAGCTGGCCCAACTTGCGGATCTGCTTCTCGGTGGGGAAGCGTGTGCCGTGGCGGATGAGGGCGCGGAGCTGCAGCGGGGCGCAGGCCGCGGAAGGCAGCAGGTACCCCGGCTCCGGGGGCCCTAGGGAGAGCGGGTCCTGCAGCAGGTGCTGATTCACCTCCTCGTACCGGGACTTGGTCCCGAAATAGCCGCTCAGCAGGGACGTGGCCACCGCCCTTTCCTGCGCGAGGGAGACGCGAAGCAGCAGCAGCACCAGCGGCAGCGAGTGGCGCCCCGGGAGGGGGCCGCGGAAGCAGCTCGCCATGGGGAGACCGGCGTCAGGGGCTCTGCACAGACACTCGGGAAAGGGAAACAGAGCCTTCTCTTAGGACGGGACTCCGGACCCGGCTCTCCAACAGAGCGGAGCTTGCACAGTGACAGAGAGCTGGCCGGGAAGCAGCCGGTATTATGCTCCGCCCTGGCCCGGCCCCCTGGCCGCTGCCTTCCGGCGTTCAGCCAGGCCGAGCTGGGAGCTGTGTGTGGGATGCTGCTCCGCGTAGGAATGTGCTATCGGTAGCACTTATCGGTACGTATAGATTGTAAGAAACTGCTATGGAATTAAACTGCTACCTGCTGTAGCAAATGCCTACAGACAGCAGTTTCTTGCACAATAGTCTATGTGAAATTGCTACGTGTAGAAACGTGCTAACTGTAGCAGTTAGTGATACCTATAGACTGTAAGAAAAAGGTTTTGTAAAAAGATGCTACTTTATTTGTACATACTTGAAAACTGTTATCATATTTCAGTCTTCGCTCATATGTTATCATATGTCAATCGTCCTTCATGGGTCATGTTTTCTAGACCTTAAATTTTCACAAACTTTTTAAGTGTACTCAGTGATGTCAAAATCTTAAGAACCAGTTCCCTGTGACGGCACTTCGGCGGCGGGTCCTTCACACGCTCCGCGTCTTCGGCAGCACATCAGCGCTGGGTCTTTCAGTGCTGCCGAAGACCCAGAGCAAGTGAAGGACCCGCTGCCGAAGTGCTGCCGAAGACCCGTTAGGGAACCACCTGGTGAGTACAAGCCCCATGTGCCTCCTAAAACAGCTACCCCTCCATCTGACCCCACCCATGTCCTGCCCCTGACTGTCCCGCTCAGAACTCACAACCCATCAACCCCCCCCACTCCTTGTCCCCTGACCACCCCCTCCTGAGACCCCTCCACCCTAACTGCCCCAGGACCCCACTGCCTACCCAACTTGCCCTGCTCCCTGTCCCCTGACTGCCCTGGCCCCATCCACCATCACCCTGACAGACCCCTGGAACTCCCATGCCTATCCAACCCCACCCCATTCCCTGTCCCCTGACTGCCCCCCCAGAACCTCTGCCCCCTCCAACTGCTCTCTGCCCCTTATCCAACCCTTCCTCCCAGCCCTGACCCAGACCCCTTACCATGCTGCTCAGGGCAGTGTGTATGGATGCTACGTGGGCACTGAAGCTTGCAGCCCCACCCCTTTACCAGAGCTGCCAGGAACAGTCCAGAGTGCTGGTGCCGGTGTCATGGCATGATGAGGCTCTGTGAGGGGGGTAGGAATGGGGGGGGGGGCTGAGGGAGCCTTCCCAGCCGGGAGCTCAGGCGGGCTGCACAGAACAGTCCTGCGAGCTGAATGTGGCCTGCATGCTGAAGTTTGCCCACCCCTTTAACAACCAGTTCTAAATTAGTTTCTAAATTTAACAACTGGTTTGTGTGAACTGGTGCCAACTGGCTCCAACTCACTGCTGAGTGTACTCTCTATGCTATTATCTCAGTCATTAGGATTTTGAATAGAAACATCCACAACAGATTCCTGGAGAACCCCACTTGTTATGCCCATCTAGGTTTCATTTCCATAATTTGTTTATGAGAAGGTCATGGTGGGAAGGGACCTCAGGAGGTTATCTAGTCCAACTCTCTACTTAAAGCAGGACCAATCCCCAGACAGATTTTTGCTCTAGGTCCCTAAATGGATCCCTCAAGAATGGAATTCATAACCCTGGATTTAGCAGGCCCATGCTCAAACCACTGAGCTATCCATCACCCCCACTTGTAAGCTCGTTACACTGAAAGCTATCAGATTGGTTTTATATGTGAGACTGCTTGAAATACCTTTTTTTTTTAGCAAAGCTGGACCTGTCACTGCTGCACCATTGGTATATGAGACTGCTATCTGTAGGAATCAGCTACATTAGATGGCCTTTTTTTTGTAGCAAAGTTGGACCTCTCACTGCTGCAGGTAGCACTTCCTACAGATGGCATTTTCACACATACACACGTGTATGAAACTGCAAACTATAAGGATGTGCTGCCTGTAACACTGCAATGTGATGAAGCTAATTCCTACAGACAGCAGTTTCTCACGTCATCGGTATTTGAGACTGCTATCTGTAGGAATCAGCTACATCAGATGGCCTTTTTTTAGGAAAGTTGGACCTGTTGCTGCTGCAGGTAGTGAATTCTTACCATTAGCAGTTGCTGAGAGCTGCGAAGGGCTGTACCATTTAGCCTTGTGGTGTTCTGAACAACAATTATTAGCTATTATGCTAACAGAAAGTGAGATGGATTGGGTATGAGCTAAAGAAATGACAGTCTTAACTCCTCTGCTGACAAAACATGAAAATAACCTTTTCCTTACATATGTTTCTGGATGGTGCACATCTGTGGCCAGCTCGATTAGGGCCCAGCTGCCCCTGATAAGAGGGCTGTGAGCCAGAAGCTGGAGAAGTCTTACTCTTGCCCTGGGGTGAGTGGGATGGAGAGCAAGGTACTTGAAGTGCAGCAGTGCTGGGGAAGGGCAAGAGGAGCTGGGAAGCTCCAGCCTTTTAAACCCCCAGTCTGCAGGCCTTGGTGAAGGCCTATGAAAAGGTACCGGGGCTGCAGAGGGGCAGCCCGGGGATAGGCAAAGGCAGCAGGTCCTAACCCCTTGCCAGTGATGAGTGGCCACTACATTGCAGTCTGCCCCAGTAAGCGGGAGCTAGATGATGACTGGCAGTAGCCACTGAGGCAAGGTGGGTGTAGAGGGTTGGGGCCCTCTCTGGGAGGGGAAACCCAAAATAAGGGGTTACTGCAGGGGCAGCACCCCAAGGTAAAGGGCACCGGGGTCCGACAGGGACCAGCGGCAGGCAAGACACTGGCCAGTAGGAGGTGCTCTGTACACTGGAAAGCTAATTCCCTAAATGACCAGCAGGAGGTGCTGTGCTGGCGAGTCTCGACCTCACTACAGTGCCATTGGATTAGAGGAAATTTTGTGGCAAGAATCATGGTAGAGCAATGTATGTGTAATATAATTAGGTGAAAAACTCCCACCTTAACCTATTACTTCCCAGCTCATGAGGATAAAAGAACTAACACACTGGATATCAATAATATTTTAAACTTTAACTTTTCTTTGTGGGTCAATTGGACAAGTCTGTCCAAACTAATGAAGAAAAATAACCAAATTATCTAATTTACTGAAATCACACAGGCCCAGGTGCAGACATGCAGTTTGACTATTTTACATCAGGGATCTGAAATATAAAGAGTATCTGCACAAGCAGAACAAATTATAACGCACCATTGGTTCTAACTCTGAGTTGTGAAGAATATGTATTAAGGCTATAACAACCAACAGGAATGCACTTTTATCTAGAAAACCATGATTACATTGAGTCTTCATGACTAGTGATTTAAATTATGATTTAAATCAATTTGATTTAAATAAAATCCACCATGGTTTATGTCCAGTATCGTAGCCTTATTTACATGTTTATTACTCAAGAAATCTTAATTGACACTTTGGCTGTATGACAAGATGCTAATTCGCCATTCTCAAAATATCCATTAGACAAACACTTGATACCAAACACATTTTTGGAGTAGAGAGAACCAAGCCAACATTCCTATATTTTCAGGACTGTTTAAAAAACCTTTTGCAAGTGGAATTTCATGGCTATTGCATTAAAAACCCCTAATGAAAACCCTTTTAATATTTAAAAAGAAATATTTATTAGTCCCTTTCCACTGCATAGTAAGTCATACAGTCTATTAATAAAAAAGCATTGAATGCACACAAAACATTGAGAGTAGTGAAAAACATTATACATAGTATGTGAAATACTTAATTCCTTTGGCAAGCAAAATCATAGGCAGAAAATCTGCCATTGTGCTTTATACAGACTTCCACTTCTGTCACTGTTACAGACATATAAGGAGCAAAGAGATATCACCACCAAAATTACATTCAGAACTGTGGTACTCACATGTCACCTCATTGCTTTCTCATTTCTTTTTTGAGACATTTTCTTTAGTCTTTGTCTTCACTGTTAAAACGTAATTTGTCTTGTGTTGTTTTCATTAGTTTTATTGGCAGTGAGGAAAAGGTCTATGTCTGCATAATGGGGACACCAGATATATTAGACACGCCTGGATTATTCTTCAGTAGTTGATAATATCATATCCTTCTTGTTCTCAGTATGCTGAGGTGAGCTGAAGTGTCTGTCTTCCCATCATCCAGATTGCTGGGTCAATCATTTCTCACTGTTCAGTCTTTGTATCTCAGATGTTTCTGGTTGTTCTTGTAGGCTGTCATTGTCCACCTTTTCTTTCTTCCCCCCAGATTCTGGAAGGCTCTTTTGCTGTGACCTGGGTCAAACAGCACCCACTCTGTAGAGCAGGGGTCAGCAACCTTTCAGAAGTGGTGTGCTGAGTCTTCATTTATTCACTCCAATTTAAGGCTTCGCGTGCCAGTAATACATTTTAACGTTTTTAGAAGGTCTCTTTCTATAAGTCTATAATATATAACTAAACTATTGTTGTATGTAAAGTAAATAAGGTTTTTTAAAATGTTTAAGAGCTTCATTTAAAATTAAATTAAAATGCAGAGCCCCTTGGACCAGTGACCAGGACCCGGACAGTGTGAGTGCCACTGAAAATCAACTCGTGCTGCCTTCAGCACGCGTGCCAAAAGTTGCCTACTCCTGATGTAGAGGTAATTTATCTTGGTCAAGTAGTCCCCATTGTATAGCACTATCGTTCAGAGGCACAGTTCCTGGGATAATCTTTGTGTTCGTGCATTCCTTGAATAAGCCACTAACATTGCCTGGCCTCATCCAACAGAGCACATTTTAAATACAGAGACATGGTCAATATTTCTAGCCTCAGATACAAACGTTACGTGCATACAGGTTGGATAAACACAGTCAATAGGTCTTAAGTTTTGCAATGATACCCCACATCAGCCATCTTGCATAAAGTATATATTAGGTATGTCATATCCATATCATAAGCGTATTTTCATAAAGAATGTAAGTATAATGTCACACCCTACTTGTATGTTTGCTGATCTGCAAATACTAAAGGAACATGCACCTTTGGGTGCAAACGCTCATGACAATAGTGCAGAGCCATGCAAGCTCCATGATTCTGTGTGAAATGGCAGACAGGAGGGCCAGGCAGGTTAGTGGGTTTAGAAAAAAAGGTGTAAACATTATGTATACGTTTATGTACGGGATGCATATAAAATTAGCGGATGGCTAACAATGCATTATAAGAAGTTTGATCCCATGGCCACCATCACCCCGTCTGACCTGTTTCGTACCCAGCATACACTGACAAACCAAAGCTTCCCAAAATACAGTGGGTGAACAGTGGGATATCTATTTTATGGTGCACCTCACTCTGAATCTATACAAGTGCTTCTGGTGAGTACCCTGACTCCTGAGGCAAGGAGTCCAGGAAGCATGCACACAGGTGACATAGTAACCATAGTGACTCTATGGTGACATAATTTGAGTTAACCCACACTTAAACTGTAGATATGACCTTAGGTATATTAAATGTTTGGGAGTATGAGGGTAGACTAGGATTCATTCAGATGTTTAGACTCAAGGCATTGGAACTGGCCTTACTGCACCCTACAGTCTCAGGAACAAAGAGGCACATAAAAAAAAAGATATCATTCATTTATTAAAATTTCTTCACTCGAGGGTGTATAACTCATGATTTTAGAATTCTTGTGGTTGTAAAGGTATCTTGGGGTTGGAGATGTGTGTTCATTATATTTTGAAAGGAAAAACTATGAATGGGTTGAACAAAGAATTAGATCCATTCCTCAGGACAAGTAGATTATCTTGGCTAATAGCCAATCAGGGATGCAGGCCTATGCTCTGCATGTCCGTAAAACGTTCTTTGACTGCCGGATGCTGGGAGTGGACAATGGGATGGTTCAATGAGTCACTAACTGGTCTGATCATTCCCTTAGAAGCACCTGGCATTGGCCACTGTCACAAGACAGGATACTAGATTAGGTGGACTATTGGTCTGACCACCAGTATTTACACCATTGGTGAGTTGACTCAAAACAAAGTTTTGACAATAGGCCAGAAATTCAGTCAGAGTGGAAGTCAGATGATCCAACAGAATAAACATCTGCTCTAAAAACGAGAAGAAAGAAGAAAAAAATCAGGGAATCCCAGCAGCAGATAAAATAGCTTGGGAAACTGCTCGGAAACTCTATGCATTCAGATACAGCAATAAGGGATTCTTTGTTTCTGAGAGGATATATGTAAAATGTTTCACTGAATTAAGTCTCGGGGATTATCTACACGGGCAAGTTAAAGCACTCTAACTTGCTGGCTCAGGGGTGTGAAAAATCACCCCTCCTCTCCCCCCCCCCAAGTGCAGCAAGTTTGAGTGCTTTAAAGCGCTAATGTAGACATGCTCGGATCCCAGTGCTCGGAGCTAATCTCCTCATCGAGATGGATTACCAGGCAGGGCCAGCTTTAGGCCAATTCACCCGATTCCTGGGAATCGGGCCTCATGCCTAAGAGGGCCCCGCGCTTTAGGTGCCTTTTAAATTTTTTTTACTTACCCCGGCTGCTGCGGTCTGCTCCGGGGTCTTCCATGGCCCCGCTCCCCTGACCACAGCGCCAGTGGGAGCGCGGCTGCCCCACAGCCCCGCTCTCTCAGCTGGAGCTCTGACCAGAGCGCCGCAAGCCCCGCGGCTCCACTCTCCTGGCTGGAGCTCTGGCCGGAGCGCGACACGCCCCGCGGCCCCAGCTGGAGCTCTGGCCGGAGCGCGACACGCCCCGCGGCCCTGGCTGGAGCTCTGGACCCTTTAAATAGCCCCTAGAGCCCTGGGGTAGCAGGGGGCTCTGGGGGCTATTTAAAGGGCCAGGGGCTCCAGCTGCCTCTGCCACCCCGGTCCTTTAAATAGCCGCCGGAACCCCGCCACACCATGCATTCCCCAGGGTTCCCACGGCTATTTAAAAGGTCCGGGGCAGGGTAAAAGCAGGGGAGCCCCAGGCCCTTTAAATAGCCCCCAGAGCCCTGGGATAGCGGGGGGCTTGGGGGCTATTTAAAGGGCCGGGGCTCCAGCTGCCTCTGCTGCACCCCCTGCCCTGCCGCACCAGCCCTGCCCCCCGCTGCCTGCAGCCAGCTCTGCACCCCCCGCCCACAGCCAGCCCCTACCAAAGTCCCTGCCCTGTCTCCAGCCAACCCCTGCCACACACCCCTGCCCGCACCAGCCCTGCACTGCCCGCTCTGCCCTGTCTCCAGCCAATCCCTGCTGCACCCCCCTGTAGCCCTGCCTGAAGCCAGCCCGCCCCACACTCCCCTGTCTCCAGCCAGCCCCGCACCCCTTGCCCTGCCTGCAGCCAGACCCTACCTCCAGTCAGCCCCTGCCCTGCCTTGAACCAGCCCCATGTCCACTGCTGCCCTGCAGTTCCCAGGCCAGTAACCTGCACACCTGCTTCAATGAGGGGGGTAGGAAGCAGCGGAGACCCACACATGTGCACACCCCCAGGGAGTGGCGTGGACCTACATGTGAAACAGCAGTTATTAATAACCAATCAACAGTATATATGATGCAATGTACATAATATACAATTTTATTATTTATATAGTTATGGAAAGTAAATAATACATGGAAGAAATGGAAGGCTTTTTTTTTACATTTTTTTCTTTTTAAGTCATCTCTGCCAGGGCCCCGCTGAAAGTGTTCGAATTGGGCCCCGCACTTCCTAAAGCTGGCCCTGTTACCAGGAGCACTGGCACCCACGACAGCGCTCTGAAATTTGTAGTGTAGACATAGTCTCAGTAGGTTAGATCAGAAAAAGAGGAGATGCATTGATTAGGCATTGGGATGCCTGTGCCTTTAAGAACCCAGCCCTGGAAAACCGATGCTGAGAGGTGCTGTCTGTGAGAGGCAGGGCCGGCTCCAGGCACCAGCCGAGCAAGCTTGTGCTTGGGGTGGCATTCCAGCCGCCCCTTTTTCTTTTTGGTTCGCTGCTGTGGCCGCCCTGTAGAGGGCAGTGGCGTGGAGGAGGGGAGAGCCCTGCGGCAAAGTCGGCAGGGCAGCCGTGTCCCTCCCTCCCACCCAACCGGAGCGGCGCAGAGCCCTCCCGGCAGGCGGCATGGCGGGAGGGGCCGCGTGGCAAGCGCTCCGTTGAAGCCCTGGCTGCCCTCCTTCTTTCTCTTCCCCCCCTCCGCTCCTTCCCCCTCCCTCTCCCACCGCTAGACCGGGCGCGCACTGTGCTGCACGTCTGCAGCACAGGATGTCCCCCTGCACCGTGATGCCGGGCGCCCTGCAGGGGTTTTTTTACTTTGTTTTTCCTTTGCTTTGCTACTCTGGCCACCCCACAAGGTTGTTTGTTTGGTTTGGCTCTGTTTGGTTTGGTTTTTTGCTTGGGGAGGCAAAAAAGCCAGAGCTGGCCCTGGTGAGAGGGGAAATAAAAAAAGCCCCTCTGCCCCCCACCATTTTTGCAAACAATGGTGTCTCAGTCACACTGGGGTAACTGTTACCCCCTATGCCCCTGACTGTGCTGGGTTTTGCCCTCTGCCAGCGCCGCACCACAAGCTTAACTCCTGCTCTTCCCCCTCAGCCCTGATTTTGCCCTTTAGCCCCTCTCCTAATAATGCCTCCAACTGCTTGACCCCCCTGACCAGTCGATTTCTGCCCCCTGCTCTGACCTTGGGCACTCCCCTGCTCCGATTCACTCCCCCCCCTTGCCACTTTTTAACCCCTGTAAATAGCAGTCAGCAGATTTTTACAGCTAATAAAGGCAGAGTGAAGGGCAGTGGTTTCAGCAGATATTACTGAGCATGCTCAGTTCGTGTACCCATACAAAAAGCCACTTTGCTCAAATAAAAAGCCTCTTGCCCACCCAACAAGCTATTTTGCAAAGCAATGGTGTCTCAGTGCCACTGTGGTAACTCTTACTGCCTGTGCCCCTGCCTGTGTTGGGTTTAGCCCTCTGACACCCTGTGCCAGCACCTCACTCCTGGGCTTAATTCCACCTCCTCCCTCCCATTCCTGATTTTCCCTTTAGCCCCTCTCCTACTGCTGCCTCCAGCTGCTTGACCCCTCAGCAGGGCCAGCGCCAGGCAGCAGTGAAAGAAGCAGGTGCTTGGAGCGGCAGTCCGTCCGTTATTGGGACGGCATGTCCAGGTCTGCGGCAGCATTTCGGCAGCAGGTCCTTCAGTGCCTCTCTTCCTCTTCGGTGGCACTTTGGTGGCAGCTCAATCGCTCCAATCGGGCTTTTCTTTTTTTTTTTTTTCTTCACCGTTTGGGGAGGCAAAAAAGCTGGAGCTGGCCCTGCCCCCTAGACCAGTAAATTTCCACCCCCTGCTCAGACCCTGGCCACCCCCCTCCTCCGATTCGCCCCCTTTGCAACCCCTGTCAAAAGCAGCTAGCAGAATCCTCTGGTATAAGGGCAGTGGCTTCAGCAGCTGAACTGAGCATGCTCAGTATACTGTTTAAGTAGCACATTTCTAGCAGATCAGAATCCTTCAATAACCTTTGCTGCTGGGAGCGATGGTCTGCTTGTAAAAATGGCCCCCGCACCCTGTTGCTGCCGAGAGCAGTGGTTTTCAAACTTTTGTTTCTGGAGACCCAGTTGAAGAAAATTGTTGATGCCTGTGACCCAACGGAGCTGGGGATGAGGTGTTTGGGGTGTAGGAGGAGTTTAGGGCTGGGCAGCAGATTGGGGTGTGGAGATGAGGGCTGTGGGGTGAGGCCAGGAATGAGAGGTTCAGGGTGTGGGAGGGGGCTCTGGGCTGAGGCAGAGGTTTGGGGTGCAGGAGGGGCTCTAGGTTTGGGGGTGCTCATTGCTGGGGTAGGGAATTGGGGCACGGGATTACCTCCATCGGCTCCCATTCAGGATTGCTACTGGAGTGCAGAGGCAGGCTTCCCGCCTGCCCTGACATTGCGGACTGCGCTGCTCCTGAAGCAGCCAGCAGCAGGTCCAACTCTTAGGCAGGGGCACGCAAACTGGCCAATGGGAATGCAGAGCCAGTGCTTGGGGTGGGGGCAGTGCATGGAGCCCTGTGGCCCCCTGCCTGGAAGCCAGACCCGCTGCTGGCTGCTTCCAGAGCACAGCGCGGTGTCGGAACAGGTAGCTGGGCAACACCGCCAATGGGACTTTTAACATCCTGGTTGGTGGTGCTGACTAGAGCGACCCAGTGCCTAACACTGGGTCGCGACTCGCACTTTGAAAAATGCTGGTCTAGAGCACCGAAGCCAAGCTACCTCCAGGGCCATACCCACATCCTCGGTTTGCTGGGTAGTGGGGAACGTGTAGTGGGGAAAGGGGGAAACTGTCTGCCCCTGCTCTTGAAAACCCATCAGTCAAACCCCACTCCCAGGCCCAGTCATGAGACTAACTGAAAAATCAAGACATTATAAACAAACCAGCCAGGAGGGTAACTTATTGCACTACTTATCCCTACTAGCCTCATATTCTCCTGTCTAGGGGCCACAGTCCAAAATGCTTCTTGCCCAGAATGCATGTGTGACAGACTATACCCTTGTATTGGCACCCTACACCCTACTGTACTAATCTTTGTTCAAAATATGCCTTGTAAGGTATCATTTGAAAACTCATAATTTGCCAGTCATTTTTATCCTGATTCAATGCTCACATATTTTATGTGAAGTTATAAGAGTCCTGTGTATGGTGTTATTAACACATTCCAAACCCCACAGCCCTGGCCAAATGGAAGCTGGCAAACAGGTCTGTCCTCGACAAAGGGATGTGTGCTCTGCTTAATTTGCATTTAAGCAGTAAACGGAGGCAACAAAGAAAGCTCAAACAGGTGAGAAAAAGCCAGCAGGGAATACCACCAGGTGGAAGTGTTTTCCAGGAGGGGGACTGAAACCATAAAAAGGAGGGGCAAACATCCTTCCCAGGCATCCCTTTCTCCCTCCCTTCCCCATTGCATTCACTACACCTGAAGAGAAAAGGGAAACAGTTGTTGGAGTGTGGGGGAAGGGTCTTGACCTACACAGTTTAGTCAGTAAGACTGCTGAAAGCATGTGGTGAGAAACTTTTCTTGACTCTAATATAGTTTATAAGTTAAGCTTGATTTACTGTGAAGGAAATGTAGCCTTTTGAACCAGTTTTGTACCAGACATTTAATTCGTGCTTCAGTAGAATTTCGATGGCATTTTAGAGACAGTCCATTATGTCAACGTGGACAGCCACAAACCTTGACCCACATTGCTGAGAACTGCAAAATTACTTAACTTCCTGGAGGTCTTTGTGCCTTGAACATGATTGATAATAACTCTGTGGCTTGGCTTGATCTGATTGCATATGCCAAATAAATAGGCATGGGAACATTCCAGAAAAGAAGGTGTGAGGGGTGGAGCCCAAGAATGTCCCAGCACATTTTGGGGCATGAGAATAATCCAGAAGGGATGTTATGGAATAAATGGAGTGTGGGAATGTTCCAGAATGTCTGAAGCATTATGACAGGGCTGGCTTTAGGAACTGCAGGGCCTGGTTCGAATACCCGGTGGCGGTCCAGGTCTTCGGTGGCACTTTGGCGGCGGGGCGGGGGGGTTCCTTCCCTCGCTCAGGGTCTTCTGCAGACCTCCCCGCCACCGAAATGCTGCCGAAGACCTGGACCACCACCAGGTGAGTAAAAAAAATAAAAAAGGCACCTAAAGGCATGGGGCCCGATTCCAGGGAATCGGGGGAATCAGCCTAAAGCCAGCCCTGCATTATGGAATATGGGAATGTTCTGCCATGTTCTCTCTTTCACAACCAATGATTTCACCTACAGTATTTTTGTATGAACACGCACAGAGATTTGGTTGTTATGTGGACTCAACTGTCAAAAGTATAATTGGCATTCTTAGTACAGCACCAGGAGCAGAGTTTTTGTTTAGCTTGAGCTTCTGATTGCAGTTGTTTGGCTTTCTTTGCAAGAGCAAAGCCAAAATATTGAAGAGCTGTTGGAATTAAGAATATTTTGGAATGATCACTAATAGAGGGATATTACCACAAAACTACCATAACCATAAATTCTTTTATTAAATTTAAAAAACAAATAGTATGTCATACAATTGCTCTAACCATGCCTAAAAGCCTAAAGAATAAGCATTCATTACATCCAATTCAGTAAGAAAGTATTCATAAGCATGTGATCAGTGTACACACAAATAGAGGAAGCCTAGGGTCTGACAAAGAATCGTTACATTCAGAACTCTTTTTATACCCTTCAACAAACAAATTGCATAGCCAATTGCTACTTCACAACCAACCTGAAACTGTTCACCCTTCTTTGCAGTCTTAGTTCAGATAAGATTTACAATGCCCTTTTTCTCCAAAGCCTCTCCTTTTTCCAGCTGATCAATACCTTTTTTGTTGCAGCTGGGTTTATATAGGCCTTACTCTTTAAATTAAGACTGTTATGTGGGTGGGAAGGTTGATGTTGGCTCTTTCTAAGACAGATTCTCTTTGTTCTATTTATAATTTCCTGCAGTCACTTCTGTCAGTGAGAGGGCTTTTTAAAAGCTTTCCTTTTTCTCATTAAGCAACAAGGAATCCTGTGGCACCTTATAGACTAATAGATGTATTGGAGCATGAGCTTTCATGGGTGAATACTTAGCTTATGCTCCAATACATCTGTTAGTCTATAAGGTGCCACAGGACTCCTTGTTGCTTTTCACAGATCCAGACTAACACGGCTACTCCTCTGATACTTATCTCATTAGTTAGTCTTTGATCCAGACATGCTCCCTATTTTATTCTTTTTTGACTTATAACTTATTACTGTCAAGGCCTTCCTTCTACTTGCTAAACAGTGACTTTGTTTCGAACACATATATTTCCTTAATCAATCTTAAACTAACCCTAATGCTTTAATTTCATATTTATTCTACAGCTATATTAACTGTAAATTGCAAATAATGTTTTGTTTGTTTATACTTTACTGGTTTAGAAATTCTAGGTGTCAGTTCCCTCTCTTTGGTAATGGGCCCTGAATATCTTTGAATAACTTGAATAGTGATGCTCAACAAGACTTCAACCTAAGCAGCAACTCTTTCTCATTTAGGTACCAGTGCTACGCTCTAATCTGGAAGGGCATACCCATCACTACATAGAGCTCCACTGACTTCAGTTGCACAAGCAGGGCAATATTCCTAAAAGTTATTTAAAACAATTTAAAAAATCATATTTATATCATGTATTTTAAAGGGAAAAGGTTTTGTTTGGCAATTCCTTTAAATTGGCGTCCACAAAAAAAATTGGAGTATAATTCCGCATTCACATGCATGCATAAATTCCATTGACTTCTTATACAAAATTTACCCCTCTTGTCCTATCAGCCACCCAGCATCTTGTCTTTGAACAGATTTTGGAGTAGTGAATAAAAGCTGCTTCTTATGTTTTAGGTGGATGACACACACACCAGTGAGGATAGAGAAACAAGGAGACCTAAAGGGATAAGTAACATGGACAAGAAAATTAAAAAAAAAAGGAGATTCAGCCTGGATCAGGGGTTCTCAGACTTTTTGAACTGGTGACCCCTTTCACACAGCAAGTTTCTGACTGTGCCCCCTCCCATTTATACATTAAAAACACTTTTTATGTATTTAACACTATTATAAATGCTGAAGGCAAAGCGGGGTTTGGGGGTGGATGCTGACAGCTCGTGATCCCCGAAGTAATAACCTCACGACCCCCTGAGGGGTCCCGACCCCCAGTTTGAGAACCCCAGCCAGGTAATAGCAATTGGAATAATGAATATTACATGGAAAAGCAACACTGAAAGTAGAAATCCTGAAAAATTTAAATGGAGTTACTTTGCAATGTGTGTAGCTCGATTTATTAAATATATTTTGATTATTTAAGAATTCCCAGTTATCACTCTGAGGTTTGACAGGTTCTTGTCTTAAGATAAGGCCCAGTATTATTAAAATTACTGTTTAGTTGTGAACCCCGATGTAAAGTAACACACACACACTTTAGGAGGACTTCTGTATTTGTAATAATTTATTAATCCATTTAGCAAAGTTACAAACACTCAAACCCAGCAAGGTAAAGAGAGATGATATAAAATTCACATCTGAACATTCATATACTCACACCAGCCCTTGCAGAACAACCTGAAATGTGAGCCATTATCTTCCTCATCACCAGTGCCCTGTTTATCATCCTGGCACCTCCCAAGGACTACATCTCTCTCTCCTCCTGTCCACAGACTGGGATACAACTTTTATAATATGTTATGCTGATGCCACTCTGTTTAATGCCTATTCAGTAGGAGTGTGTCCCCACTTCCTTATTTGTAGTTCCTCACCCTACTAATGTTGGGGTACACTTCTCCTATAGGTGAGTATATTAATGATCTCAACTTATTATCATATGTCAGTTTGTAGCCATGGTACTCTTGTGGTCAGAAATCTGCAGGTGTTCCCATCCTAAAATATCCAAAAGCTAGTGTTAGCTCATGTTCCTGTGGTTGGTTGGTGTCATTAAGGACAAACTTCTCCCTTAGACACTGTCTTCCAAGTTCCCCAAAATTTAGGGAATGTTAGGCCATTTATCTGTGCCAAAGCTCATAGGCCTCAAGTCTTATGCTAACTGCTGAAGCCAATGTATTCCAGGGTACAGGCCTGTAGGTTCCTTGTGTTACTGCTAAAGAAAAGAATTGCGAAAGCTAGCTCAATAGGCTACAAGTTTGATGGTCACAATCATCTTCTTATAGAGTAATGAAAGTCTCTGGTTAGGAGAGGCGTACAGGTCCCTCATGACAAATCCAAGCTAACAGAAAGCAGTAGTACTGCTGGATAAGCAACTCTAGAAATGGAAGAATAAAGGGAGCTAGCCCATGGCAAGCCCTGTTTACGGAACTAATACTGCCCAATCCTTTAAATTGTTGCTTCTTTCTATTTCTGTCTTCTGCCTCAATCTCTCGGACTTTCTCTGGAGCTGAATGAGATATGGTCTGTAACACAGGTGGGGCTGCTCTATAGCACCCCTGCTGGGCTAAATCTGGCACTGCAGGTACTCTCTACCTTGGTTTGCTTGGAGCAATCTGTTCAGAACAGAATGGCAGGTGCCATACATTTAGCCTCAGTCTTTAAACAGTTAAATAATTAACTCAGAGTAACATTATTTGTAGCACCTGAAGGTAAGGCCCTGACCCGGCTTTGTTCATTCCTCATTCCCAATCTCAATTTTCCTGCCCCGTGAGAGGCTGCAGGGAAGTTTTCTTAACTGGCTTACAGGCTTACAATTGGCCAGTGTGTTCTCCTGACCCTTCTAGATCTCTGGGGACTAAGTCCTATGGGTAGTCCAGCCTGAGTGGGTTTTCCTTGAGCAGTGGGTGTGTTGCACAAAGTTGTACAATATGAGCATGAGGTCCTTGTTATAAAACATCACGACTAAAATGAGCTACTTGTTACCAATATAAAAAAGAGTAACCAAAATTTTTGGAGGGAGCATGCCCCCCAGTCCCTCTGCAAAATGTTAGTCCCCCAACCCATGCTGGATGGAGGGAAAGATTGGATCGGTTGGGGCCATCGTGGATCAAGGAGGTGCTTAGGAGAGGGGAGCTGGCTGATGAGCATCCACTAATTTTTTTCCATGGGTGTTCCAGCCTTGGAGCACGGATGAAGTCAGCACCTATGCTGCCTAGAGGAACTCCTCCCAGAGTCACAATTTGGCAAGGGACTGGAAATAGGCCCAATGGTCACAGAGTGCCCCCGTCTAGTTTTTTCCTTCTGGTGTGGTGAACAGCCATCTTGGCCAGCACCAGAAGGAGGTTAACAAGGAGATCTTGCAACTTTTTGTGATCATGGACAAGATAAATAAAGTGAAGGGAAGAGTGCAGCCAGAACCTCAATAAGAGGCTATGAAGGAGCCAGAAGAGGGGCTACAGCCTGATGCACTCTATGTAGCCATTTGCCAGGCTCTCCCTCTTGCTGCAGAAAGGACAGGTGCCAGTATGCCATGTACATGCCCATGCTCAAGGCTCCATGGAGGAGTCACCGAGTAATATCCTGGACAGGGCATGGAACAGAGTGGAATGCAGACTGGCCCTCCAGGGCTTCCTGTCTTCTACAGGTGGCAGCAGGCCCTACCACTTGGTGTCGGGGACATAAGGACAAGGAAGTGCTCACAGTAGTGTTGTTTGGTCTTAATTAATGTTTGTAAAATGTGTCAGAGCCCCAAAGAGGAAATATAGTACTGCAAAGTATAATTATCCCACAGAAGAATTTGGCTAGACCAGAACTTTGTTTCCACTGTAGGCTGGAGAGGATGTGACATTTAGCAAAGTATGTCTCCCCATCAACCAGGATGGGGATATTTAACACACATAATAAGGATTATTGTCTATAATGATATTGCCTTAAGAGTTTTGCTCAGGGCTTTTATTAGAGACCTGCCTCCTAGGAGATCAGGTCTCTGAGGGAGCTAAAGTGATTTTAAAATCAAAGGGACTGACAAGTGATAATAAAGAGCTGCTCATTCAGACATCTAAAACTGTAAGGCTTTGGAAATATCTTCTCCTAACCTGTCACGGCCGATGTTGACACCAAGCTAGAGAGGAAGAACTAATACATCTTATGCCATTTCTGGCAAATCAGATGTGACACATAAGTCAAAGTGATAGATAAAAATGCCTTGGACAAAAAAAAAGTTTTTGAAAAATGGATATGAATATTAGAGTATCAGAGGGGTAGCCATGTTAGTCTGGATCTGTAAAAGCAGCAAAGAATCCTGTGGCACCTTATAGACTAACAGACATTTTGGAGCATGAGCTTTCGAGCATCCGACTAAGTGGGTATTCACCCACGAAAGCTCATGCTCCAAAATGTCTGTTAGTCTATAAGGTGCCACAGGATTCTTTGCTGCTTTTATGAATATTAGAGTTCATGGATGTATGAAATGGAGAGGACTAGCTAGAGTGCAGCAGGGAAAGTGCAAGCAGCATACTCTGCAATCCCTCTCCATACATCTCAATTAATGAACCTCGCTTGATAAATAAAACCCACTCTGGTCTTCTCCCCGTACACCTCCATCATTTGCACTTGAGGTAACTTGCAGTCCTGTTCCATTACTGCCCGCACCCTAGCTCCACCTATGCACCTCAGTCCTGATTTGCACTCTGCTATTCGCAGTCTAGGGTCTGTCTCGAATGGTTAATTGTGGACAACTGTCACTTAAGGACTAAGCTGACAGATAGGCAAACTCATTATATTTGTGATCTCTGTTACATTTCAGTCTCCTCTTTAGAAGCTAGAAATAATCCAAATAATGATTGTAATAGTTGTCAGCTAAATCAGAGTCTCTTCTGGATTATAGATGATAAAGAGTTTGACACCAAAGTTGTACATTCTGGTAATCTTTGTCAAAATCTTGGAAAGGTGTTCAATTAATTGCTTTTTTATTTCTATGTCACACTCAAAATATATTTTAGGAACATTTCCATGCCCCAAATGATTTTCCTTGGGTTCATCTGGGTTCTGTTACCTTGATGAATACCTAACAGAGAGCATCTGAAAGCATTCCAGCAGCAAAGTAAAATAACTGAAGGAAAAGTGATCAAACAGTAGCTGATGCAGAAAAGCTGCTCCTAATAATGTACAACATTATTTGTGAAAATTAGCAAGCTGCTTCATTTGATTGGCTTTTTAAGGGTATGCTAACCAGACATGAACAAAACCTTTAATTGTTGCACAAGTGTTTCATGACTGACATGTGCTGCAGAGTTTCAGATCAAATATGTATCAGAGGGGTAGCCGGTTAGTCTGGATCTGTAAAAACAGCAAAGAATCCTGTAGCACCTTATAGACTAACAGATGTTATGGAGCATGAGCTTTTGTGGGTGAATACCCACTTCGTCAGATACATATAGTGGAAATTTCCAGGGGCAGGTATACATATGCAGGCAAGCTAGAGATAATGAGGTTAGTTCAATCAGGGAGGATGAGGCCCTGTTCTAGCAGTTGAGGTGTGAAACCAAGGGAGGAGAAACTGGTTTTGTAGTTGGAAGCCCATTCACAGTCTTTGTTTAATCCTGAGTGATGGTGTCAAATTTGCAGATGAACTGAACTCAGCAGTTTCTCTTTGAAGTCTGGTCCTGAAGTTGGTTTGCTGCAGGATGGCCACCTTAAGGTCTGGCTATAGCGTGGCAGGGAGGTTGAAGTGTTCTCCTACGGTTTTTGTATATTGCCATTCCTAATATCTGATTTGTTCCGTTTATCTTTTCCGTAGCGACTGTCCAGTTTGGCCGATGTACATAGCAGAGGGGCATTGCTGGCATATGATGGCATATATTACATTGGTGGACGTGCAGGTGGATGAACCGGTGATGGTATGGCTGATCTGGTTAGGTAACCAGATCAGCCATACCAACCAGATCAGCCATACCATCACCGGTTCATTCACCTGCACGTCCACCAATGTAATATATGCCATCATATGCCAGCAATGCCCCTCTGCTATGTACATCGGCCAAACTGGACAGTCGCTACGGAAAAGGATAAACGGACACAAATCAGATATTAGGAATGGCAATATACAAAAACTTGTAGGAGAGCACTTCAACCTCCCGGCCACGCTATAGCAGACCTTAAGGTGGTCATCCTGCAGCAAAACAACTTCAGGACCAGACTTCAAAGAGAAACTGCTGAGCTTCAGTTCATCTGCAAATTTGACACCATCAGCTCAGGATTAAACAAGACTGTGAATGGCTTGCCAACTACAAAACCAGTTTCTCCTCCCTTGGTTTTCACACCTCAACTGCTAGAACAGGCCTCATCCTCCCTGATTGAACTAACCTCATTATCTCTAGCTTGCCTGCATATGTATACCTGCCCCTGGAAATTTCCACTATATGCATCTGACGAAGTGGGTATTCACCCAGGAAATCTCATGCTTCATAACGTCTGTTAGTCTATAAGGTGCCACAGGATTCTTTGCTGCTTTTACAGATCAAATATGGAAATATAAATACTGGCTGGGAAGCAGAAGGGAAGTAAAAATACTTGTACCTTAACAAACACACTTTCTCCACACAACACAAAGGGATATAAAAATCAACAAAACAAACTAACAGATATGACCAACAGATTGTGATGGAGTCTATACTGACACTGAAAGGGTTCACTGGAGCTGGCATGCTCAATTAGGGAACCTGTTTGTACCTGTAAGGTGGTCCAATGCCCAATTAAAGATGAGTTCCAGGAAAAGAAGCAATTAAGTGGTTAGTCTAGAGAAAGGAAGGTTAGAGTACCCTCACTGTGTGGTGGTAGCGGAAGAATAATACTATAGTCTAGCTGTTGATCGTAGTGAGGCTGGTAGGATTGTGGAGGAAGTACAGGGAAATAGTAGCTTTAGAATTCTCTCTGGGGTAAAGAACCCTGGCAAAAGGTTAGGAAAGATCTGGATAAGTTACTGGCATGATGCAAGCTCTAGTGATGAGCCATGATGAAAGGTTAGAATCCTGATTTCCAGGTAGGTGCTCACTGAAGACCAGAGCAGAGAGGGATGAAAAATTGTGCCTGAAAAGGATAGAAGTGGCTTGAATTTGTCTTTGTTGAAGACTTATTAGGGGACTTTGATGAAGAGCCCTAGGACCCCCCTGCCCTGAGAAAAGGGTAACACTTAACAGGATAAGCAGATAAAAAGGGTTGGGGGCTTGAGATAAATACAGTTACATACTTGCATCAGGAGGGGAGGGAAGGAGAGGCCTGCAGGTAGACTGAAGAAGATGGAAGTCCACAGAAGATATATAGAACTTATCTGCTTACTGCAGGACACCTGTACCTGGGTTAAAACCTAGAGGAAAGATAGGGAAATCCAGACCCTACAAGGAGCCCTGATAACAGTGGTGCAAAGACCCTGGAGAACAGAAGTAGAATGGCTAGTGAGTGTGGACTTGGCTCAAGGGTTGGACTTTTGTTTGTGGGACTCTTTCTTCACCTTGAAGAGGTGAGACTCTGAAGCCTCCTGGCTGGAGGGCTGAGTCATGAGAAGATGCTGACCACCACAGGGCTGGAGTGACTTGGCAGGGGACATATGAAGAGTGCTTGCTGTGCTATCATCAGGTGTGTGTGTGCTGATTGGTGAGTAGCTCTGACAGAGACATTTCAGTCACTGGTTTTGCCTAGCAAGCATTCTTCTGGCTCTGATTCATTGCCCTTTCCCTAGTGCTGTGCAGTGTAATCCTTATCTTGACAAAATTATAGACCTTCCAAAATGGTTTCCTGTATTTTCCCAATTTAAAGGGACTGGGGCAGGTGTACAAATATTGCAATGAGGTAATATGGGTGTGTGTGTGGAGAGGGGGAGGTGTCTACAGGTGTGTACAGAAGAAAAAGCTATGTGGTCTTTTCAGATTCCTCATATAATGTGAGTAACTTGTTAATTTGTGCAGTTTGCATAACACAAGTTCAATCAATTTTTATCCTCTGTAAGAAAGCAGATTTGAGATGAATGGAGTTGAAGAAACGGTTGTCTCAAGCTAAACTGAATAGGGAAAACAAAACTAGCTGTGGATATCTTATAAAATGACAGACTAACTGCAAATCTGATATCTCTTAAACCACTTATAGCTTAGTGTTTAACAGCTATAAACCTGTAATTAGTTCTAACTGCTTATTAAGAATGTGTATACATATATGTATGAGACCCAGTAAGAGCTGATTTTTATAGCTTTCTTGTAGTGAAGCAAGTCTCCATTTTGAAAATACCAGCACCAGGCCCTCTTCTCATCCCCCAGGCTGCCCTGGACCCCATGTCCCCCCTGAAGTGCAGGGCCTGGGGTGGTTGTCCTGGTCCATTCCTATGGACGCCACGGCTCTGGGTCCAGAGGGTATAGTGGTGGGGACTGACACCAGTAGCAGCGAGTTACCCAGCCCCAGCCTGCTCCTGCTCCAACCTCCCCCACCCCCATTCCACCTCTGCCCCCCCCCCGCCTCCTTCCAGCTTCTGCCCTGTCTCCTGAGTGATACTGGAAGCCAACGGGGAGGGCTGGGGCCGGATCGCTCGCTGCTGCCAGTGCCAGGTCCCCTGCTAGCCCCTCAGGCTGCCCTGGACCCTACATCCCCCTGAAGCATGGGGGCCCCCCAAGTCATGGGGCCCTGGGCAGTTGCCCCGGCCATCCTATGGATGGGATTGCTCTGCCTGGACCCTGCATCCCTCTGAAGTGTGAGGGCCCCCCAAAGCGGGGGGCCTGGAGTAGTTGCCCCGGTCCATCCTATGGACAGGATGGCTCTGCTTGGACACGTTCTGGACACCACCAAAAATTATACAAACCTGCCTCCCACGCCAGTAATATAATATTGTAGCAGAAGAAGACTATAGAAAATCACAATCCTGTTTGACTCCAGTGCCTCTATAGTAATATTGAATTGCTTGTTTTTATTATTTCCACTTCAAAAAACCATTCATTTTAGTGATTAGACTGTAGATGCTACTGGTCATTCTTCAGGCACGCTTTTCTGTTGTAGCAAAGCCAAATTAGTTTCAAGGAACTGATCAGCATGATTGATTCATTTTTACTTGGTGTTTCTTTTTAAATGCACGTCAATTTTCAATACAGAAGTTATGTTTAGAATGCAATTTAGTAAATTAATGCATTATGTTCTTTTCAAAACATCCAGCTACTGTTTCTTGAAATGCCTCTTGTTTCCATTGCAACTTTGCTTGCTTTGTTGGTGCATTCACTGGGTGGCAACATATTTCTTTAACAGCTAATGTGCCAATGAAAGACACTTTCAAATGGCCCCATTTGGGCATAAACTACTGGTTGCTCTTAAAATTTCTTGCTCATCCTGCTAATCTGGTAACTTAATTCAATGTACAGTATTGACTAGGTGTGATGTTGTCAATGCCTGGAGAATGTTTAAAAGTTGAAGTGACTTTGGTCTAGTTCATTTCGCTTCCTTCTCTTTTTTCCCTTCCTTTTTAAATCAGAGATGTTATTTGCATAGTCTTTGTGGGAAAAAACAGAGGCCTCACTTCCATTTTGCTTCCCTTTATCTGATGCCTGTTCCTTCTTCCTCACTCACTTGGAGGCTTTGTGATGCTCTACACTGCAGTGATGTCATGTACTAGTCCAGCCTTTTAAAAAAAAATGGTGTTTGTGGTCCCCAATTAGACTCACCTGCCTTCTCATGGTCAGTGGTTATTACTTGTGTATACGATACTCTATGGGGAAGAGTGGGCCAATGATTGAGTAACTATGCCAATTTCTTGGTGGAAACCTTCCTTGCGGATGAGCTCCTGAGATTTGGTAGTAAGTGTGGAGCAGTTCTACTGCCGGCGGAGAAGATCATTTTTCCCCTTGCTGCCCTGTATATATTGTCTTCACACAGCCCAATTACTTCAAGTCAGGTATGTCCCTTAATACCTCTGTGCCTGAGTTGCTTTATTTGTAAAATGGAGACAATATAACTGCCTTTCTGCAGCATTTTGGGGCTAATTTCATGAATGTCTAGAATGCTGAGCAGTTGTCACTTATATAAATGCAACACTATTTTCCTTTTCAAACAGCAAAAATACTTAGTTTGCAACTTGGAGGGTTCTTCCAGAAAACAATCTCAAAAGTTGCTGGAGCACAAGTTTTAATCTTTCTCTTCCTGTACCTCTCCGATGGCCAAACCCAGTTGTTGAACGTTTTTCTCGAACTTGCTGCTGGAGGTCTTTTATGTTACGTTCCAGCCTACAGTACAATTTTGTAGATTAGTTATAGGCCCATGACAATTGGGGTTACACAATGAAAATGTTGTCAGGCAGACCTTTTCTTCAAAAAGGGTAAGAGAAGCAGTTTTGAGTGACATGGAAAGAGGAGCATCAAGAAGCACTATTAAAAAGCTAAAGTGACTCTAACTGTCCTGCACTGCATTAAAAGTCAGATCTTATTAAAATTATACAGGAGGAAGTATTGAAGATACTTGTCAATTTACTTGGTAGACATTCAGTCTGGGTTGGCGCTCAACTTTCTAAAATTCGATCTGTATAATAAGACCTACTTTCTTCATGCTCAAACCACCTATTTGGCAGTAGTCCAGCAAATTGAATAGTTATATTGGACAACATACTTCTGCTCTAGTCCTAAAATTCTGATGTGCCTAAAATATGTTTTTTAGGCTGCTTGAAGACTGATGTGACTACTGCATTTTTTTGGCCATCTATTAGTTGGCCTCCTCTGAAAGAAGCATTGGTGATCTTGAGTCTCCTCAAGGCTAGGTGTCCCCCATTAAATTTCCCTACCAAGAGGGAGAAGGCAGGGTATGTTACACAGAGCACATCAAAGTGTCTGTTTGGACAATGGTCCAAATTCCATCTACAAAGATATGATCCTGTTTCTGGTCTAGTTAATCTTATCTCATGTCAGCCCTCCCTGTTTTTCGTGGTGTGGGCTTTTCAAGATGTGAGGATCCTTGAGATCATCAGGACGCAGATAAACCTTGTTATTCTTCTGCCCCTCCAGTCAGAGGGGGAATTGCTTGTGAATAACTTGGTGTCAGCTCTTTGCCTCCACCAGTGTATTAACCATACAAGCAATTTCCTCTGGGCTATGCCAGCCCTTCCTTTGCCTTGCAGGTTAACAATATCCATACTCCATCCCAGAGCCCCTTTGAAGTGCCTTACTGTGGTGTCCAGCCCCTTAACCACTGAACACTCACATTAACCCCAGATGTGCTGTCCCCAGAGAAACAGTGTATGCACCAGCTTGAACAATTCAGCTCAGGGTCAGCATCTTGAATAATACCCCTGCACTGAGATATTTTTAGTGGAAACATTAGGTTTATTATCAAAGGGTCAAGAGTCAAAAGACAGTGAGAAAGGGTAATGGAAACCCAAGGGTTACATGAAACAAAAACATAACATAATTTATAGAGCCTAAACTTTGCAGGTTAACATTCTGTTAAAAGATTTCTCACCCCAAATGTGCTTTGCAGTGTTTTGAGCATGGTTGAGATCCCATTTTCACTTATGTAATCAGGTAGTGTGATTTACTACTTAGGTGCAGGATGAAGGGGTCTCATCTTTGCCTTCTGCCCCAAATCCATTCTCTGTATCTGAGTCAAGATGACCCTCTTCCTCTGCCCCACCCTTCCATTGTTATCCTCTGGTGAGCATCCTCCCATTGACTTTGTATGTGAATGACCCCTAGCCCTCCACTGGTTTTGTTAACTTACAATGCTTAACTTGCATGCAGATAGACAGGTGACTATACATCCTTATTCTGGCAGAAAATAGTCAATTCTGCCTTGATACAGGCTTTAGGAAGATATCTTTAGAATACATAGCATTTGTACATACATTTCACAATGATATTAGTGACCAGACTTTAAATAAAAGACTTGATAGTCTTTTTTTATATCTATTATACATATCAGTATCAGGATATTCTTGTAATGCCCTTGCCAGTTGTCACTGAGCTTTGTCTGACTGCCTTACCAGAAAGCCCAGAGCTTTCCTAATCAGCATCTTGCTCAGAGTGGGCTTAATTCTAGACAGCTTAGTTTTTATCCAGATCCCAGACAAGATTGGCCATTAGGAAAGGTGAGACTACACTATATAAATCAGATGATGCAGAAAGAGGTTAACACAAAACTACATTTCTCTAACAGCAGCCTCCCATATTCAATGTACAGGAGATGGGATAGAATAGAACCCTGCAGCACTTCAGACAAGTGGAGAAAGAGCAATTGTCCAGCACAACCCTCTTCTCCTTCTCAGGGACCATGGAACCAGGTGGGTGCATTTCTTTATATCCCGGTTAGTATGTGGCAATGCCAACCATCGCTCAGTGCCACAGTGTCCAAAGCAGTTAACACATCTGGTAGGTAAATCTTTTAGTTGTCCCAGGGGAAGGGCTAAGAACTAAAAGGGCCTGGGAATTGAGATAACTTCTCACCCCTAGACATGATCACATCAGAAATGGTTTGAAGCACACTGGGTAAGGTAGTGCACGAAACTCGTAAGGTCACTGCCCGTGTCTGTGTGTGACATGTGGATAATTAGGAATACATTTTTCATTAGTAGCAGGCTGGTATCTTTTAGTCACTGCATGACTTCAGGGGGCGTTGGGGGCAGAGAAGGTTTTCAGTACCTTTCACATTAGATTTGGAGTTTACTTTAGGCCTACTTTTTTTTCTTTCAAGTGAAACTGCTGGAAAAAGATCACCAAATAATATTCACCACAGACCCAACTAAAACACCAATAGTGTAGTCCAAGGTCCAGTGTGCTTCAACAGCAGCCCTGGGAACTACAGTTGTGGACTACAAACTGTGGCATGTTGGGAAAACTTCCTGGTTCTTGCCAGGATGTACTCTCTGCCATTCCAGCAGGAGGTCTCAGCACTGACTGAGCTGTGAGCAGTAGCAGGCAAGTGAAGGAGGAGGCTGCTGGACTGTAATCTTGTTCTATGGAATAAAGCCTTGGCCCTGGTGGTTTGTCTGAGTCGGTCTGGTCTGAGGTGAACACACACAACGCAGAGCACACAAAAGAGCCTCAGGTCAGTTTCCCAGAGTTGTGTTAAAAGTTGCAAGGCAGGCTTCCCCTATCTTGAACAACCTCCTACTGGGCCAGTGAACAGGAGAGGGGGCCACAATAGTATAGTTGTGCTGGGGCTACTGGAGGGAAGAGGGAGCTCTCAGACAGCAATCTACCATAATGTAGCTCTGTGCACTCGGAGCATTGGGGTTACCTTTAGCATTCTGAATGCTCCAGAATGGACATGGAAGAATGGAGCTAGAGTATGTTGCAGTGCTACCTCCTCTGCACCAGATAGAGTGTTCAGAGAAACGCTGAGAGTACAACACATCTTCTCTAAAGGTTTTGTAAGGACCATTAGCAAGCATGTTCCCCACAGCAAGCTCTGAAGCACTAGGGGAAACCCACCCCTGTTGTGCCAGTATAGCGGCTTCAAATCAGCATAATGTCTCCATGGGGGAATACTCGCAGCATAAGGGTCTCCTTGGCAGGGTTGTCTTAGACAACTATACCTCGCCTTGCAGGAGCCTTTGGTACAGGCCCTGGCTGAACTGTTCTTATGCCTGGGATATTCCTAACTGCAATTTAGAGTAGTCCTGAGGACTACCCTAAACTGTCAGGACCCAAACACAGTGCCTCCCATCTCAGTTGTACACTGACCCAACAACTAGTCCCTCCCCAACTATTCTTGTGTCTCCATTAGGAAACTGGCATGCGCTCTCCCATTGCTTTGCTTTCAGGAGCCATAATCTACCCAGAATTAGCTAAAATAGGATTAATTTTTCAAGTAGTAGGCAGGAATTTAGTTATGTGACTCCCACTGATTAAATCTGTGTACTACTTTAAAATTTACTCCATAATATTTTGGCTGGTTTACCAGACTTTCTTCTACATATTAAGTTAATCAGCCTTTCGGTTATCTGTACTGATACATGCATTCGACAACACTCTTTAGCTAGAGCTTTATTTTTATCACTTTTGGCGGTTCCTGTAATTTTTTTTTAAACTAATTCAATTCACACTTTGTTCCCAAGGATATTTCTGTCCCTTGCTGGCATTCTAGTCCGATGGGTGACATGCCTGGATTTAATGAAGCTTAATGGACATTTAGGGCCTATTAGAAGATGAAATATTTCTTTGCTTTCTGTTCTTTATTTCCAATGATTGATAGTCCAGAGATAAGGTTAATAGAACCATTAAAGTTGACTGACTTCAACATCTGAGAGTCTTTGTAACTCCTTGGGTTCAGTTTAACCCGCTACTCAAGCCTGTTCTGTGCATACAAATTAAATGTGCGTAGCTACATCCCTCAGGGCTGTGAAAAATTTAATGCCCTGTGTGACATAGGCCTTGCCTGCACTACAGGGTTAGGTTGATATAAATCGCCTTGTGTCTATCTGTGCATGCATCTAAATTCAAATTTTGTCTCCCGTGAGGCAGTGACACCACTATCCCAAACTGCATTGACTCATGTACTGTGGTTGATTCAATGCAAGGGTAGACATTGCATGACCTATGTCGACACTAACAGTCCTCCATCAGTTGTTCCACAATACCCCAAAGTGATCACTTTGATCACAACTGTGAACATCACTATTGCCTGGGGTCTCACAGACTGGACGCTGTGTCCCCACTCCCACCCCTTAAAAGCCATGAGTATTTCTGAAATGCCTTCTCCTGATTGCCCAGTTTGGTGAGCACACTTAGCAGAGAGTTGCCAATTTTGGCTGAACATATGCCTAGAGATTTAATCATATGACGTAATCTTTAATTTCTGGAGACTCCAGACCAATCTTGGAGGGTTGGCAACCCTAACTTAGGAGCACTTCCCATCTGACTGTGCAGGCTACATGCTGTAGATGTGCTCCTGCCTGGACTAGTCAGGTAGTATTGGATCTCTTGGGCCTGTGGGGAGAAGAGGCTGTGCAGGCACAGCTCTGGAGCAATCATAGAAACATCAACGAGCATATTGCACGGTTGATGCAGCCAAAGGAGTATGACAAGGATCAGCAGAAATGCACTGTAAACACAAAGGAACTATAGCAGGCATACCACAAGCCCAGGGAGGCCAACAACAGATCTGGTGCACTGAACCATAGACCTGCTGCTCTTCCAAGTTGCATGCCAAACTTGGCAGAGATCCAACCGGCACCCCACAGACCACTGTGGATACTTCAATGGAGACTGAGACAGAGACCACTGCTGTGAGGAGCAAGGAGGAGGGACATGTGGTAGTGACTGGGCTGAAGAAGTCCAGCTGTGCTGTGGGGCAGGGTCTTTTGGGGGCTGCTCTGCAGTCTAGCCACTCCCACCAGCTGAGCATGGACAAGCCCAATCCAGGGAAGGAACCAGCATGTGTGCACACTATCCCTTCAAATGATTAAATGTGAACATGGTGTCCTGTCTACCTCCAAGTTAACAGGACACATGTATCTGAGAAGAGGTAGTTATCTGGTTTTCATTCCCCTGTAGAGTTTGTTTACGCTTATGGGAGATAATGCTGCCTGTTTCTTCACAATGTCACCTGAAAGTGAGACTAGGCATTCAAATGGCAGGTTTGTAGTTGGTGTTGCAAGGCATTTACATGGTAGGTATGCTAAACATTCATATGCCCCTTCATGCTTCAGCTACCATTACAGAGGACATGATTCCATGCTGATGCTTGTTTTTTTTAAAAAGTGTTATTTAAATTTGACTGAACTCCTTGGGGGAAGCCTAGTATGTCTTCTGCTCTGTGGTTTTACCCGCATTCTGCCATGTATTTCATGTTATGGCAATCTTAGATGACAATACAGCTCAAGTTTTTCTGGAGAAGAGCAGAGCTTCTTTCCATGAGGAGCTGGGTGAGTCCAGTTGGGAGGAGAGAGCTAGAGGAGAGGAGGATCAGAAGTCCCTTCTCTCTGGGAAGCAGCCTGTGAGAAAGCTGAGAAGAGTAGATGGCCAGCTCCCTGGGAGAGGTGGAAGACTGACTGGAGACGGGGGGCAGCTAAGCCTGTGAGTGAGGGGAGGAGCATGCCATCCCCTGGACTGTGGGGTTCGTTGGAGGTACAAGAGCCTGGGATGAGGCATGGAGGAAAGACTCTAGCAGTTGAGGTGCACCTGTGAGGAAGAGGTGGCCAGTCAGACTTAGCTGGGCTGATGGTCTGGCTTTGGTCAAGTTCATGCTGATAAAGAAAGCTAACCCCAGACCCAAAAGCCAGGTCTTGATGCTGCCAAAAATTAAATCAAAACAGTAGGCCTCCATCATACTAACATATAGTAAAGTAAGAAAAGCTGATTTTCCACTAACTCTCCTGAGGCTCACTCTCTGATTTCTCTATACACTACTATTATCACACTATTATGCTATTAAAATGCTGCCTTTAAGGGACTAGACTAATATAAAGTCCCTTGAATTACTACTGAAATAGATTAACAACTGCTAGGTCACTATAGTTTATTAAGAAGCTTGTGCACGCATAAAAATAACCCTAATGTACTTGGCCAAAGGAACAAACATGTATTTTTGAACCCAAGTTCCTTAAATTTTGCTTGGGAGCACAGCTGCAGAAACCGCAAGTAGGTGGACACCAGGTGCCAAGATCCTGACAAACAAAACAACCTGTAAAAAGGGGAAGTTGCAAAGGGCAAGCTTGCAAAATTAGCTTATTTTATATGTTTTTAGGAAATGGTGTCATTGTATTAGCCAAATATGGTATATTCGGATGCATAAGTTCATATGCTAATGTGCGGTTTTTGGCTATATAAACCCAGGTACCACTGCTGTAAGGTAGAGCGACTTCCCCTTGCTAGGGGACTTTGTCGTCTCTCCCTGCATATATGCTTGTATTCTCTGATTAATCAATAAAGGAGCCTCAGGCTGTCTGATCAACTCAACTGAGTGGTGGTCCTTTTCCACGACAATTTGGTGCATTGGCCGGGAACCCACAAGAGGGCTTCTCCTGAATCGGAGGACCGCAGGCAGTCTCCTTCCAACCCCCGGGCCCAATTAAAAGGTAAGAGACCTTTTGAAATCTCTATGGGGCTTGGCAGAGGACTGGTCTGTAGGCTCCGGTTTGGGTAAGTCACAAGCTGGGTTCGAACTTTTAGCCATCAGACAGACCAGATGCCCTTTCTCTAAGGCTTCCGAGATTCTGAGGTTTCGGGGCCTTTCTAAAGGCTCCGCTCCCAAGGTTTCAAAGGTACCCTCGACAGCCCACGGACCGCGCTCCTTTTGGTCCGTCCTGATCCGGGGGATCAGGGGTCCCCTTCCTACCAGGTCTGAGGGGGATCCGGGTATAGCGTTCCAGTTTTTTGTGATTTCGCCTTGATGACTGTGTCAAGAAAGTGCCTGTGTCTGTGTGTGTGAGGGCCAAGCGGCCAGTGTGAATGCAGCTGTGGGAAGACGCCCCGAGCCTCCTGCGAAGCGAAAGCTTGTGACCGGGAGTGTCTCGAAAGCAAGCCCCACAGCTGAGCTTCTGTGTGTGAAGTGTTTGTATAAGGCTTCCCAGCTGGCAGGCCTTGGTAAGTGGCTAACCTGTTGGGTGCTTGTGTGTTTCCCCGCCCTTTTTTCCCTTCCCTTCCACGACCTATGACTCTGTGACCGCTCCTCGAGCACTGTCCTTTCAGGACTGCAGAGTCCCTTTTCTGCCCATTGGAGCCATAAGCTCCCTTCCCTTCTCGGAGAGGAGGGAAGCCCCAGGAAAACCGTACCGCTAAGTCCGTAGCTTCAGAAGCATCGTTGGCTTAAAGCTGGTGCTCTGGGCTGACGACAGGCGTGCGGGGACCGCGGGTTCTCCGAGGGGGAGCCCGTCCCATCCTTTACCTCCTTCCTAGTAGGCACCTGCATTCTCCAGGCGGGTCAACAAAACCTACTCCACCCAGTTCCCCTGCCCAGGGCAGGCATAGACGCCATCGGTGTAAGAACCGTGGTAATCCTGATTAGCGTTCCCCTGTGTGAGTGGCTTGTGTGAAAGAGGGCTGAAGTGAAAATGGGATCCGGCCAATCTAAAGGGATTCCAATCCCCCCAAAAGGCACTCCTGCTGCTTATATGTATGTACACCGTGGCCCGTCGACATGTAAATACTTGCAAAAATGGAATTGGTATACTAGAGATGATCCAAAACTGCAATTCCCTGTGGAAGGCAGTTTTGACCTTGATAGGATTGTACACCTCAGGGGTGCCCTTGTTGCTAACTCTGTGGGACAGGGACAGTTTGATGCTTATTTTGAGTGGCACGATGAAATGGGTAAAAGACGTCAGGAGTCTCAAGTTAGGGGGTTGAAAGACACCCAAGAAAAACTAAAAACCCAACTTAAAGAGGCACAGGAAAAATTAAATAGTGCTCAAATTTTGCCAAATCCTCCTTCTTTGGGTATAGTCCCTCTTTGCCCGTCCCAAACACGCCCACAACCGACTGCCCCGAAAAGAATCTATCCTTCACCCCCCTCTGATGAGCTGATTGATCTGTTTTTAGAATGCAGACAGTGGCCTGATAACCCTAATAGGCCACCCGCTTATAGCCCGGATGCGCAGGCAGGGGGAAGTAGATCAGGAGGAGGAAGTGAGGCAGAGGATAACCGAGGTGATCGTACGGACACCACTCCCTCTTCCTCGGGTTCTGGTAGGCAGACGCCTCCCGGGACCCCTTCAAGTGGGTCCACGCCCCAGTCTGACATGTCTGATGACTTAAGGGAAGCCCTTGCCCTCATAACCACTGGGGAAGCGCTTATGAAAGAATGGCAACAGACAGCACACGATGAAGACATAGATTGGGAGTTAAAGCAAATTGATTGGGAAAAAGTATCCCCAGAATCCCCGTTACGACGGTTGTCAGGTACAATAGCTAAAATGAGGGAAATGATGACATCACCAAGATATGAATCCCTTCTGAAAAGTTGTTCTCCTATCTCTCTTGCCTCCGAACCTGATGCTGTAGCCTTCAACACCCGCCATAAGACTTGGCTACGCAAGGCTAAGAAAATAACCACCCCGCCCGAAACCGTCACTAATTTTCCCCTCCGGCAGTTGCCCTCGGGCACAGGAGGGACAATGATAGTGCATGCTCCCTGGTCACCAGGTGATCTTTACAACCTTATTGAAAATTTTCCAAAAATTAGGGAAGATCCCGTTAAATTTCAGGAGCAATTGGAAATGATAGCTAAGTGCTATAACCCCTCACATGCCGATATGGAACAGCTGTATCAGCTATAGTGCCCAAAGAAACCCTTACCCGCCTCTATGCTAGGGCAAACTGGCCAGCTGATGCTGACCGACTGTCAGAAGCTGACTATATCCAAAGAAGGACCAACCTAATTAATGAGGTTCTTAATGTATGTCCAAGAAAAACGGACTGGACCAAAATAAATGCCTGTAAACAAAGTAAGGGAGAAAATCCGGCTGATTATATGGAACGTATAAAGCAAGTGTTTGAAAGACATTCGGGGATTACTAATGCAGAACAAACGGCCACACAAGCTATAGTGGCGGCCTTTGTGCAGGGACTCTTGCCAAAGGTAGGAGAGCAGTTAAAGGTTAACTTAGTGGATTGGGAAGGTAAAAATCTGGAAGAAATTCTGGCAGCAGCACAGCATTTTCACAGGCAGTTAGAAAGAAGGAAAGACGAAACAGAATCTAAGCTTATGGCTTTGCAGATCCAAAGCATGCAAAATTTTGCTGGCAAAGGGCCCAGGCGAAGAACAAAACAGGCTGTGACTAAAAATCCCCTGACTGATTTCAGTTCCACAGCCTGCTTTTCGTGTGGGCAAGAAGGACATTGGAAACGCGATTGTCCCCAATTAGGGAAAGACCAGTGTAGGTATTGTAAAAAGGAGGGACACCTTATTAAGGATTGCCCTACGCGACCTCCTGGACAGTTTCCAAAACAGGAGGGATTGCCCTTTCCTGCTCCACCAGCCCCAGCTCTTAACTACTAGGAAAGCCAGGAGACTAATAACATCGTCGTCGCCCCCCTTGTTCATGTGGACCAAACTGGTCCAACTGTTTCTTGTCTAATAAATGGTGTCCCTACCCCTTGCTTGGTTGATACAGGAGCTTCTAGGTCTACCTTAAGAGCACAAGATTTCTCTACTGTACCTCTTTCCACTGAGGTCGTAACTGCTGTGGGAGTGGGAAATACTCCCATTCCCCATCCTGTGTCATCTCCCCTATCTATATCTATCGGTCCCCTTTCTGCTGATCATGCTTTCCTTCTCAGTCCGTGCTCCCCTGTAAACCTTTTAGGAAAGGATCTGTTGTGCAAACTTCATTGCACTATCTTTTGCTCTCCAGACGGGGTCTTTTTAGAGGTCCCTGACCCGGCTCATAATGAGGTTTTAGGTCTACTCCAAATTGATCCAGCCTCAGATCGGGAACCCGACCCCAGTCCTTCCTTGTTGCAACAGGAACTACTGGCAAGGGTACCCCCTTCACTGTGGGCTGAGCATGCCAACCAAGTAGGACGCATTTGTTCTGCTCAACCTGTCAAAATTCGTCTCAATCCAAGCAAACCTCTTCCTAGAGTCCGGCAATATCCCCTCTCTCAGCAAGCTGAGGAGGGAATTCGTCCGGTTCTTTCTGCTCTGCTTAAACAGGGAGTCATAGTTCCGACAGTGAGTGAATGTAATACTCCCATTCTACCTGTCCGAAAACCAGGGAAAAATACCTGGCGATTTGTACAGGATTTACGTGCTATTAATGCTGCTGTCCTCTCAACTTTCCCGGTGGTTCCAAATCCTGCTACTATTCTCTCTTGTATACCTCCCACTGCTCAGTACTTTTCTGTGATAGATTTGTGCTCTGCTTTCTTCTCTATTCCTATTCATGTGGATAGCCAGTTTCTTTTTGCGTTTACTTATCAGGGAGCTCAGTATACTTGGACCAGACTACCCCAAGGTTATACTGAGTCCCCTACTATCTTCTCTCAAATCTTAAAGAAAGATCTGGATGATATCTCTTTTCCAAATGGGTCTGTCCTAGTTCAGTATGTAGATGATTTGTTGCTTGCTTCTGACTCTTTGGAAGCTTCAAAAGCGGATACATTGGTTTTGTTGCAAGCCTTAGCTCAAAAGGGTCATAAGGCTTCAAAAGAAAAATTACAACTCTGTCTCCCTGTAGTGCATTATCTGGGTCATGATATTTCTGCAGGAAAACGCGCTTTGTCTCTTTCGCGGGTGCAGGCAATTCAAAAAATCCCCAGGCCAATTACAAAAAAGCAGCTTAGGGGATTCTTGGGAATGGCAGGCTACTGTAGGCAATGGATTCTGGGTTATGCGTCTCTTGTACGGCCCTTACAAAATTTAACTCTTAATAAGATCTCTGATCCTATTCCCTGGCCCGTGGAAGCAGAGGAAGCGTTTCAACAAATCAAAATCGCTTTAACTAAAGCCCCTGCTCTCGGTTTACCTGATTATAAAAAACCATTTACTCTTTTCTGTCATGAAAGAGAAGGCTCAGCCCAGGGTGTTCTCACTCAAACCCACGGAGAAAAACACAGACCCATAGCCTACTTTAGTTCCTCATTAGACCCGGTAGCAGCTGGGCTACCCCCCTGCCTCCGGTCTGTTGCCGCAGCTGCAATCTTAGTTGAAGCCTCCGCCTCCCTAGTTCTTGACAGTCCGTTAACTGTTGCAGTTCCTCATGCTGTCACCGCTCTCTTAACTAAAGGCAAAACACAGCATCTTTCAAATTCCAGACTCACCAAGTATGAAATGCTTCTTTTAAATGCTGCAAATGTTACTTTGGCTAGGTGCCCAGTACTAAATCCTGCTTCTCTTCTCCCCACGGCAACCGATGGGGAACCCCATGATTGCTTATCTGTAACTGCTGAATTATCTGCTCCTAGACCTGATCTGCAGGATATTCCCCTGCAAAACCCAGAGCTGATTTATTATGTGGATGGTTCTTGCTTAAGAAATGCGGAAGGGCAACTAGTAGCAGGCTATGCTGTATGCAATCAACAAAGTGTCATAGAAGCATTCTCCCTCCCTTCAGTAAAATCGGCTCAAGTTGCTGAACTGTTTGCCCTTACTCGAGCCTGCTGCTTGGCAACCGGAGTGTCTGTTACTATTTACACTGATTCTAGATATGCTTTTGGAGTAGTACATGATTATGGGCAACTGTGGAAATATAGGGGATTTCTTACTTCTACTGGAGCCCCTATTAGCCACGGCCCATGTGTCAATGCTCTTTTATCTGCTTTACAGTTACCTTCTGCTATTGCTGTAGTTAAATGTGCCGCCCATAAAAAACCCCATGACGATGTTACTCGAGGAAATGCACTGGCGGACGCCTCCGCCAGGCGAGCGGCCCTTTCCGGGTCTCCGGCTCCTATCGAAATATCTGCTCTTTACATATCCCAGCCCATCCCTTCAGTTGACTCCTTACAGGATCTAACACTCATACAGGAGTCAGCATCAGAGGATGAGAAAGATTGCTGGAAACAGTTCGGGTGTTCCAAACATCCAAAGGATGCCTTGTGGTATGCTCCAGACGGCCGCCTGGTGGCACCTTTGGCTATACTTCCACACCTTGCCAGGCTAGCCCACGGGTTAGCCCATGTAGGCAAGGAGGGAATGATTGCTTCTGTATCTAAGCACTGGTATGCTCCAAAGTTTACGAGCCTTGCCCAGCATTACTGCCAAACATGCCCTATCTGTATGGCATATAATGGTGGGCGACCGGTTCGAACCACCCAGGCAGCACACCCGCCACCCTGGGGACCGTTTGTAAACATCCAAATAGACTTCATAAATATGCCTAAGTGTTGTTCATATGAATACGTGCTTGTGTGCGTATGCATGTATTCTGGGTGGGTGGAAGCTTACCCATGTGCTAAGGCAGACTCAACCACTGTAGCAAAAAAGTTGCTCAAAGATTTTATTCCTCGTTTTGGTATCCCTGTCTCAATTAACAGTGACAGAGGAACCCATTTTACAGGTCAAATCACTCAACAAATCTGTAAGGCCCTCCATGTGGACCAACGTTTACACTGTGCTCACCATCCTCAGAGCGCGGGAGCAGTGGAACGGAAAAATGGGGATCTAAAAAACAAGTTAGCAAAACTGTGTGCGGAAACAGGCCTCAAGTGGCCAGATGCACTCCCTCTGGCATTAATGCAAATGAGAAACACTCCCATGCGTAAGCATGGATTGTCTCCTCATGAGATTCTCATGGCTAGACCAATGAGGATGCCAGTATCCCCGCCTCTGCCCCCTAACTCCCAAAATTTGCACCTCTGTGATGAAAATGTACTAGAGTATTGCAAAGCGCTAATGAGACATGTTAGATTTATCCATTCACAGGTCCAAAGTGCCCTACCCGATCCAGCTGAAACTGCATGCCATCCTTTGGAACCTGGCGACTGGGTTTGCTGTAAGGTATTCCAACGAAAATCCGCCTTGGAGCCCAGGTGGAGAGGTCCATTCCAGGTCTTACTAACCACCCATACTGCAGTGAAGTGCCAAGGACTCCCAAATTGGGTACACGCATCTCAATGCAAAAAGGTAACGCCTCCTTTGGATCTCCCCGGTGCCCCGCTTGTTCCACAGCCTCAGCCGGCAACGTCAGCAGGTGAACTTGAGCAAGAACCCAAGTATTGCCTTCGAAGTCGGCAGGTCGTATAAAGCATCATGACCGATCCACAACCCAAGATAAAACAGACTGCACGAGTGCGGAAATGGCTATTGCCTTCTCTCTGTTTTATCACCATCTTAATGTTTCTCCTGAACATTTATGACTCTTACTTACTCTCAGTTGCTGCCCGAAAGACTACTTCACTGCGCTTCCTGTCAACAGTCAAGCCGAAAGTGAAAATAACCACTCCACACTACCCAATGTGTGGGATCGCAGCCAAGGGAAAAGAAAAATTCACTCCTCATTCTGCTTTGTGTAGCAGACAAAACCTTGCTACCGAACAAAGAGGAAGAGTAAAAAGGTCTCAGGAAACCTCCACCGTTAAACCAAAGACTCTTACTATAGAGGACGTTAAAAATTGGCCATGGTATAAAAGACGTTACGTAATGTGGTTATGCAACATGGTCTTGTGGGATACACTGGCTATTGGGATTTATCCCTAGTGCAGGTCAATGCCGCCCAGGTCAGGTCCCCTGGCCATGTCACATTATTCCAGAATTATTAGACCACCCCCACACCTCCCCTGCTCCCCCCACGGTCCCTCCTCTGAGTAATCCACCCATAGTAACCTCATCCATTAATATCTCGGACAGTCGTACCCCTCCTGAGCCCCAGACAGATCCATACTTACCCAAAACCTCGACTGTTAGACAGTGGCCTAGGCCCTCTTCCACTGGTAATTTGTTTTCTTACTGTCTAACCAAGTTAATTTTCTCCTCGCAGGGTCAGGTATATGAACCATATATTAAGTGGAATGCATTTGGTATGGTGTATCTTAGTTATCGTAATGTAACCTCTTATATTAATTATACAGAAAAGCCTGACCAATCTAACATTTTCATAGATACATGGAACACTAACCATAATATAAATCTTGTACTAGTCCCAGGTACATGCTGGCCTCTTTATGGTAAGGGTCCCGAATGTTTTGTAGTCGCTCATGCCACCATAACTAATGTCACCGTTAACAAAATGTGTTTAGACACTGTAGGGTTTGTTTGTGCCCAGGACATTCCCATTACTGCAAATCTGTCCTGTACATTGCTTCAATATACCCCTTCACACTCAATTGATATCACCCTGGCCAAAAAAGGCATTCAGGTTCAGAACCAACAATTATGGTATGAGCCTACTGAAAACCCTCATTTATCAGGGTTCAGATGGACAATCCTAAATGCTACCTTGGGGACTGTCCATTTCTCCATACCCCTCACCCATTTCCAAATTACAAGTACTTATTCTAATTGCTCTAAGGGTGCTGCTATACGCCTGTTGAAGCAACAGGCTAGGCTTGCAGAGAGTAAAAAAGAAGGGATATTGTTAACACTCTGCTGCATGGTGCTAACACTGCAGCATCAGCCTGGACTCTATACAAAACGCAGGAACATGAAAGTCATCTGGGACAATTAGACCAAGCTCAGGGGTTTATTTCCGGGGCTCAAATTACTGAGGAGAAGGCCGGTATAGGCGCACTCCACACTATTTCGGCACTAAACGTTGTTACCCAGACCCTACTTACCCAAATGATCCACCAGGTTGCTACGTCAGGAAAGGCATTGCAGTGGGATCAAGCATGTTCAGAAGTACAGGACTATCTCAATACTATTCTTTTCTCTTTACGTAAGGACCTTGAACAGCAGCGCTGGCCCACTGCCCTTACTAATGCATCTGGTATCCCCCTCGATTTGTGGCCATGGAGGCTTACGTGGAAGTTCTCTAAATGGAGATGTTGGCGCTCACAATGTTCCTTCCGGGCTTATGGACCCGTGAAAGGATTTTGGGCCCCCACTTACCGTGTCCTTCCAGGCCCCTGGGGTGGTTGTTTGTGGGACTGGGAAATTCATCGAAATGTTTGGGAAATTAAACCTCCTGGCGGTCCTAACCGCTTCTTAATTGGTGCCCCGGCCATAGCCCCTGACCTTTGGAAAGGTCTAGGTGATCTCTGGACCTATTGGCCTTTGCAGCCCCCGCAACTACAATGCTTTAGAAAACTACACCCAGGAGAGGTAGTAACTGTTCACCACCGAGTATGTTGGGAAGGCCCTGGCACTTTACAAGATCTAGCTTCCCATAACTTACTGTCTGCTAACAGCAGCTGCGTTCATGTTAATTCTTCAATCATACATGATGTGGCTTTTAATCTCCACACTAGCTCAGGCATTCACAACATTTACTGGCCCGCAGAAAAAGACTATCAGGTTTATTTAGAATTCCAGGTTCCCTTCGACTGGACCTCTGTTGTCCCTGACCGATTTCACTCATTGCTATCCCTCCTACCAGAAATTCAATCTATTTCACATTTACAAACCCAAATTCACTATTTAGAAACTGTCTACCAGGAAGCTTTAAATGCCCTTCAAACGGCTCATTTAGTCTCTACCCTCTGTGTTAAAGGTGATGTTCTGTGTCAATTCACAAAAAGTTTTCAATCACCCCAAAAACACCCTTGGTATGTATGGCTTCTTTTCACCATTGGTACAATTGCCTTTGTATGTATTTGCTGTTGGTGTTGCTGTAATTGCTGGGCGCATTGTACTTGCCCTCGTACCCCTTCCCGTTCTTATTCCCCTCCACGATTGGTTTCTCTTCACCCTGTCAGACCCGAACCGTATTACACAACCACCAATATCAATAATGATATTTGTGTTACTTTCAGAACTAGTCTCTCTGATAACATTCAGACCCCTTCCCACGCTCCCCAGGAAGGGAACCCTGGCCAAGAAACAGTGGATCAAGAAACAATCGAACAAATTGCCCAGGAACTTATGAATATCCCCCTATCAGATATTGATGAAGTGTTTGCTGATGTGGGGGCCCACTAACAGCAAACAAAGGAGGGAATTGATAAAGAAAAATAACCCCAGGCCCAAAAGCCAGGTCTTAATCAAGCTAATAATTACATCAAGACAGTAGGCCTCAATCATACTAACATATAGTAAAGTAAGAAAAGCTGATTTTCCACTAACTCTCCTGAGGCTCACTCTCTGATTTCTCTATACACTACTATTATCACACTATTATGCTATTAAAATGCTGCCTTTAAGGGATTAAACTAATATAAAGTCCCTTGTATTACTACTGAAATAGACTAATAACTGCTAGGTCACTATAGTTTATTAAGAAGCTTGTGCACGCACAAAAATAACCCCAATGTACTTGGCCAAAGGAACAAACATGTATTTTTGAACCCAAGTTCCTCAAATTTTGCTTGGGAGCACAGCTGCAGAAACCGCAAGTAGGTGGACACCAGGTGCCAAGATCCTGACAAACAAAACAACCTGTAAAAAGGGGAAGTTGCAAAGGGCAAGCTTGCAAAATTAGCTTATTTTATATGTTTTTAGGAAATGGTGTCATTGTATTAGCCAAATATGGTATATTCGGATGCATAAGTTCATATGCTAATGTGCGGTTTTTGGCTATATAAACCCAGGTACCACTGCTGTAAGGTAGAGCGACTTCCCCTTGCTAGGGGACTTTGTCGTCTCTCCCTGCATATATGCTTGTATTCTCTGATTAATCAATAAAAAAGCCTCAGGCTGTCTGATCAACTCAACTGAGTGGTGGTCCAAAACTGCAATTCCCTGTGGAAGGCAGTTTTGACCTTGATAGGATTGTACACCTCAGGGGTGCCCTTGTTGCTAACTCTGTGGGACAGGGACAGTTTGATGCTTATTTTAAGTGGCACGATGAAATGGGTAAAAGGCGTCAGGAGTCTCAAGTTAGGGGGTTAAAAGATACCCAAGAAAAACTAAAAACCCAACTTAAAGAGGCACAGGAAAAATTAAATAGTGCTCAAATTTTGCCAAATCCTCCTTCTTTGGGTATAGTCCCTCTTTGCCCGTCCCAAACACGCCCACAACCGACTGCCCCGAAAAGAATCTATCCTTCACCCCCCTCTAATGAGCTGATTGATCTGTTTTTAGAATGCAGACAGTGGCCTGATAACCCTAATAGGCCACCCGCTTATAGCCCAGATGCGCAGGCAGGGGGAAGTAGATCGGGAGGAGGAAGTGAGGCAGAGGATAACCGAGGTGATCGTACGGACACCACTCCCTCTTCCTCGGGTTCTGGTAGGCAGACGCCTCCCGGGACCCCAGTCTAACATGTCTGATGACTTAAGGGAAGCCCTTGCCCTCATAACCACTGGGGAAGTGCTTATGAAAGAATGGCAACAGACAGCACGCGATGAAGACATAGATTGGGAGTTAAAGCAAATTGATTGGGAAAAAGTATCCCCAGAATCCCCGTTACGACGGTTGTCAGGTACCATAACTAAAATGAGGGAAATGATGACATCACCAAGATATGAATCCCTTCTGAAAAGTTGTTCTCCTATCTCTCTTGCCTCCGAACCTGATGCTGTAGCCTTTAACACCCGCCATAAGACTTGGCTACGCAAGGCTAAGAAAATAACCACCCCGCCCGAAACCGTCACTAATTTTCCCCTCCGGCAGTTGCCCTCGGGCACAGGAGGGACAATGATAGTGCATGCTCCCTGGTCACCAGGTGATCTTTACAACCTTATTGAAAAATTTCCAAAAATCAGGGAAGATCCCGTTAAATTTCAGGAGCAATTGGAAATGATAGCTAAGTGCTATAACCCCTCACATGCCGATATGGAACAGCTGTTATCAGCTATAGTGCCCAAAGAAACCCTTACCCGCCTCTATGCTAGGGCAAACTGGCCAGCTGATGCTGACCGACTGTCAGAAGCTGAATATATCCAAAGAAGGACCAACCTAATTAATGAGGTTCTTAATGTATGTCCAAGAAAAACGGACTGGACCAAAATAAATGCCTGTAAACAAAGTAAGGGAGAAAATCCGGCTGATTATATGGAACGTATAAAGCAAGTGTTTGAAAGACATTCGGGGATTACTAATGCAGAACAAACGGCCACACAAGCTATAGTGGCGGCCTTTGTGCAGGGACTCTTGCCAAAGGTAGGAGAGCAGTTAAAGGTTAACTTAGTGGATTGGGAAGGTAAAAATCTGGAAGAAATTCTGGCAGCAGCACAGCATTTTCACAGGCAGTTAGAAAGAAGGAAAGACGAAACAGAATCTAAGCTTATGGCTTTGCAGATCCAAAGCATGCAAAATTTTGCTGGCAAAGGGCCCAGGCGAAGAACAAAACAGGCTGTGACTAAAAATCCCCTGACTGATTTCAGTTCCACAGCCTGCTTTTCGTGTGGGCAAGAAGGACATTGGAAACGCGATTGTCCCCAATTAGGGAAAGACCAGTGTAGGTATTGTAAAAAGGAGGGACACCTTATTAAGGATTGCCCTACGCGACCTCCTAGACAGTTTCCAAAACAGGAGGGATTGCCCTTTCCTGCTCCACCAGCCCCAGCTCTTAACTACTAGGAAAGCCAGGAGACTAATAACATCGTCGTCGCCCCCCTTGTTCATGTGAACCAAACTGGTCCAACTGTTTCTTGTCTAATAAATGGTGTCCCTACCCCTTGCTTGGTTGATACAGGAGCTTCTAGGTCTACCTTAAGAGCACAAGATTTCTCTACTGTACCTCTTTCCACTGAGGTCGTAACTGCTGTGGGAGTGGGAAATACCCCCATTCCCCATCCTGTGTCATCTCCCCTATCTATATCTATCGGTCCCCTTTCTGCTGATCATGCTTTCCTTCTCAGTCCGTGCTCCCCTGTAAATCTTTTAGGAAAGGATCTGTTGTGCAAACTTCATTGCACTATCTTTTGCTCTCCAGACGGGGTCTTTTTAGAGGTCCCTGACCCGGCTCATAATGAGGTTTTAGGTCTACTCCAAATTGATCCAGCCTCAGATCGGGAACCCGACCCCAGTCCTTCCTTGTTGCAACAGGAACTACTGGCAAGGGTACCCCCTTCACTGTGGGCTGAGCATGCCAACCAAGTAGGACGCATTTGTTCTGCTCAACCTGTCAAAATTCGTCTCAATCCAAGCAAACCTCTTCCTAGAGTCCGGCAATATCCCCTCTCTCAGCAAGCTGAGGAGGGAATTCGTCCGGTTCTTTCTGCTCTGCTTAAACAGGGAGTCATAGTTCCGACAGTGAGTGAATGTAATACTCCCATTCTACCTGTCCGAAAACCAGGGAAAAATACCTGGCGATTTGTACAGGATTTACGTGCTATTAATGCTGCTGTCCTCTCAACTTTCCCGGTGGTTCCAAATCCTGCTACTATTCTCTCTTGTATACCTCCCACTGCTCAGTACTTTTCTGTGATAGATTTGTGCTCTGCTTTCTTCTCTATTCCTATTCATGTGGATAGCCAGTTTCTTTTTGCGTTTACTTATCAGGGAGCTCAGTATACTTGGACCAGACTACCCCAAGGTTATACTGAGTCCCCTACTATCTTCTCTCAAATCTTAAAGAAAGATCTGGATAATATCTCTTTTCCAAATGGGTCTGTCCTAGTTCAGTATGTAGATGATTTGTTGCTTGCTTCTGACTCTTTGGAAGCTTCAAAAGCGGATACATTGGTTTTGTTGCAAGCCTTAGCTCAAAAGGGTCATAAGGCTTCAAAAAAAAAATTACAACTCTGTCTCCCTGTAGTGCATTATCTGGGTCATGATATTTCTGCAGGAAAACGCGCTTTGTCTCTTTCGCGGGTGCAGGCAATTCAAAAAATCCCCAGGCCAATTACAAAAAAGCAGCTTAGGGGATTCTTGGGAATGGCAGGTTACTGTAGGCAATGGATTCTGGGTTATGCGTCTCTTGTACGGCCCTTACAAAATTTAACTCTTAATAAGATCTCTGATCCTATTCCCTGGCCCGTGGAAGCAGAGGAAGCGTTTCAACAAATCAAAATCGCTTTAACTAAAGCCCCTGCTCTCGGTTTACCTGATTATAAAAAACCATTTACTCTTTTCTGTCATGAAAGAGAAGGCTCAGCCCAGGGTGTTCTCACTCAAACCCATGAAGAAAAACACAGACCCATAGCCTACTTTAGTTCCTCATTAGACCCGGTAGCAGCTGGGCTACCCCCCTGCCTCCGGTCTGTTGCCGCAGCTGCAATCTTAGTTGAAGCCTCCGCCTCCCTAGTTCTTGACAGTCCGTTAACTGTTGCAGTTCCTCATGCTGTCACCGCTCTCTTAACTAAAGGCAAAACACAGCATCTTTCAAATTCCAGACTCACCAAGTATGAAATGCTTCTTTTAAATGCTGCAAATGTTACTTTGGCTAGGTGCCCAGTACTAAATCCTGCTTCTCTTCTCCCCACGGCAACCGATGGGGAACCCCATGATTGCTTATCTGTAACTGCTGAATTATCTGCTCCTAGACCTGATCTGCAGGATATTCCCCTGCAAAACCCAGAGCTGATTTATTATGTGGATGGTTCTTGCTTAAGGAATGCGGAAGGACAACTAGTAGCAGGCTATGCTGTATGCAATCAACAAAGTGTCATAGAAGCATTCTCCCTCCCTTCAGTAAAATCGGCTCAAGTTGCTGAACTGTTTGCCCTTACTCGAGCCTGCTGTTTGGCAACCGGAGTGTCTGTTACTATTTACACTGATTCTAGATATGCTTTTGAAGTAGTACATGATTATGGGCAACTGTGGAAATATAGGGGATTTCTTACTTCTACTGAAGCCCCTATTAGCCACGGCCCATGTGTCAATGCTCTTTTATCTGCTTTACAGTTACCTTCTGCTATTGCTGTAGTTAAATGTGCTGCCCATAAAAAACCCCATGACGATGTTACTCGAGGAAATGCACTGGCGGACGCCTCCGCCAGGCGAGCGGCCCTTTCCGGGTCTCCGGCTCCTATCGAAATATCTGCTCTTTACATGTCCCAGCCCGTCTCTTCAGTTGACTCCTTACAGGATCTAACACTCATACAGGAGTCAGCATCAGAGGATGAGAAAGATTGCTGGAGACAGTTCGGGTGTTCCAAACATCCAAAGGATGCCTTGTGGTATGCTCCAGACGGCCGCCTGGTGGCACCTTTGGCTATACTTCCACACCTTGCCAGGCTAGCCCACGGGTTAGCCCATGTAGGCAAGGAGGGAATGATTGCTTCTGTATCTAAGCACTGGTATGCTCCAAAGTTTACGAGCCTTGCCCAGCATTACTGCCAAACATGCCCTATCTGTATGGCATATAATGGTGGGCGACCGGTTCGAACCACCCAGGCAGCACACCCGCCACCCTGGGGACCGTTTGTAAACATCCAAATAGACTTCATAAATATGCCTAAGTGTTGTTCATATAAATACGTGCTTGTGTGCGTATGCATGTATTCTGGGTGGGTGAAAGCTTACCCATGTGCTAAGGCAGACTCAACCACTGTAGCAAAAAAGTTGCTCAAAGAATTTATTCCTCGTTTTGGTATCCCTGTCTCAATTAACAGTAACAGAGGAACCCATTTTACAGGTCAAATCACTCAACAAATCTGTAAGGCCCTCCATGTGGACCAACGTTTACACTGTGCTCACCATCCTCAGAGCGCGGGAGCAGTGAAACGGAAAAATGGGGATCTAAAAAACAAGTTAGCAAAACTGTGTGCGGAAACAGGCCTCAAGTGGCCAGATGCACTCCCTCTGGCATTAATGCAAATAAGAAACACTCCCATGCGTAAGCATGGATTGTCTCCTCATGAGATTCTCATGGCTAGACCAATGAGGATGCCAGTATCCCCGCCTCTGCCCCCTAACTCCCAAAATTTGCACCTCTGTGATAAAAATGTACTAGAGTATTGCAAAGCTCTAATAAGACATGTTAAATTTATCCATTCACAGGTCCAAAGTGCCCTACCCGATCCAGCTGAAACTGCATGCCATCCTTTGGAACCTGGCGACTGGGTTTGCTGTAAGGTATTCCAACGAAAATCCGCCTTGGAGCCCAGGTGAAAAGGTCCATTCCAGGTCTTACTAACCACCCATACTGCAGTGAAGTGCCAAGGACTCCCAAATTGGGTACACGCATCTCAATGCAAAAAGGTGACGCCTCCTTTGAATCTCCCCGGTGCCCCGCTTGTTCCACAGCCTCAGCCGGCAACGTCAGCAGATGAACCTGAGCAAGAACCCAAGTATTGCCTTCGAAGTCGGCAGGTCGTATAAAGCATCATGACCGATCCACAACCCAAGATAAAACAAACTGCACGAGTGCGAAAATGGCTATTGCCTTCTCTCTGTTTTATCACCATCTTAATGTTTCTCTTGAACATTTATAACTCTTACTTACTCTCAGTTGCTGCCCGAAAGACTACTTCACTGCGCTTCCTGTCAACAGTCAAGCCGAAAGTAAAAATAACCACTCCACACTACCCAATGTGTGGGATCGCAGCCAAAGAAAAAAAAAAATTCACTCCTCATTCTGCTTTGTGTAGCAGACAAAACCTTGCTACCGAACAAAGAGGAAGAGTAAAAAGGTCTCAGGAAACCTCCACCGTTAAACCAAAAACTCTTACTATAAAAAACGTTAAAAATTGGCCATGGTATAAAAAACGTTACGTAATGTGGTATCAGGGAGGAACTTGTGGTTATGCAACATGGTCTTGTGGGATACACTGGCTATTGGGATTTATCCCTAGTGCAGGTCAATGCCGCCCAGGTCAGGTCCCCTGGCCATGTCACATTATTCCAGAATTATTAAACCACCCCCACACCTCCCCTGTTCCCCCCACGGTCCCTCCTCTGAGTAATCCACCCATAGTAACCTCATCCATTAATATCTCGGACAGTCGTACCCCTCCTGAGCCCCAGACAGATCCATACTTACCCAAAACCTCGACTGTCAGACAGTGGCCTAGGCCCTCTTCCACTGGTAATTCGTTTTCTTACTGTCTAACCAAGTTAATTTTCTCCTCGCAGGGTCAGGTATATGAACCATATATTAAGTGAAATGCATTTGGTATGGTGTATCTTAGTTATCGTAATGTAACCTCTTATATTAATTATACCAATCTAACATTTTCATAAATACATGGAACACTAACCATAATATAAATCTTGTACTAGTCCCAGGTACATGCTGGCCTCTTTATGGTAAGGGTCCCGAATGTTTTGTAGTCGCTCATGCCACCATAACTAATGTCACCGTTAACAAAATGTGTTTAGCCACTGTAGGGTTTGTTTGTGCCCAGGACATTCCCATTATTGCAAATCTGTCCTGTACATTGCTTCAATATACCCCTTCACACTCAATTAATATCACCCTGGCCAAAAAAAGGCATTCAGGTTCAGAACCAACAATTATGGTATGAGCCTACTAAAAACCCTCATTTATCAGGGTTCAAATGAACAATCCTAAATGCTACCTTGGGGACTGTCCATTTCTCCATACCCCTCACCCATTTCCAAATTACAAGTACTTATTCTAATTGCTCTAAGGGTGCTGCTATACGCCTGTTGAAGCAACAGGCTAGGCTTGCAGAGAGTAAAAAAGAAGGAATATTGTTAACACTCTGCTGCATGGTGCTAACACTGCAGCATCAGCCTGGACTCTATACAAAACGCAGGAACATAAAAGTCATCTGGGACAATTAAACCAAGCTCAGGGGTTTATTTCCGGGGCTCAAATTACTGAGGAAAAGGCCGGTATAGGCGCACTCCACACTATTTCGGCACTAAGCGTTGTTACCCAGACCCTACTTACCCAAATGATCCACCAGGTTGCTACGTCAGAAAAGGCATTGCAGTGGGATCAAGCATGTTCAAAAGTACAGGACTATCTCAATACTATTCTTTTCTCTTTACGTAAGGACCTTGAACAGCAGCGCTGGCCCACTGCCCTTACTAATGCATCTGGTATCCCCCTCGATTTGTGGCCATGGAGGCTTACATGGAAGTTCTCTAAATGGAGATGTTGGCGCTCACAGTGTTCCTTCCGGGCTTATGGACCCGTGAAAGGATTTTGGGCCCCCACTTACCGTATCCTTCTAGGCCCCTGGGGTGGTTGTTTGTGGGACTGGGTAATTCATCGAGACGTTTGGGAAATTAAACCCCCTGGCGGTCTTAACCGCTTCTTAATTGGTGCCCCGGCTATAGCCCCTGACCTTTGGAAAGGTCTAGGTGATCTCTGGACCTATTGGCCTTTGCAGCCCCCGCAACTACAATGCTTTAAAAAAACTACACCCAGGAGAGGTAGTAACTGTTCACCACCGAGTATGTTGGGAAGGCCCTGGCACTTTACAAGATCTAGCTTCCCATAACTTACTGTCTGCTAACAGCAGCTGCGTTCATGTTAATTCTTCAATCATACATGATGTGGCTTTTAATCTCCACACTAGCTCAGGCATTCACAACATTTATTGGCCCGCAGAAAAAGACTATCAGGTTTATTTAAAATTCCAGATTCCCTTCGACTGGACCTCTGTTGTCCCTGACCGATTTCACTCATTACTATCCCTCCTACCAGAAATTCAATCTATTTCACATTTACAAACCCAAATGCACTATTTAAAAACTGTCTACCAGGAAGCTTTAAATGCCCTCCAAACAGTTCATTTAGTCTCTACCCTCTGTGTTAAAGGTGATGTTCTGTGTCAATTCACAAAAAGTTTCCTATCACCCCAAAAACACCCTTGGTATGTATGGCTTCTTTTCACCATTGGTACAATTGCCTTTGTATGTATTTGCTGTTGGTGTTGCTGTAATTGCTGGGCGCATTGTACTTGCCCTCGTACCCCTTCCCGTTCTTATTCCCCTCCACGATTGGTTTCTCTTCACCCTGTCAGACCCGAACCGTATTACACAACCACCAATATCAATGATGATATTTGTGTTACTTTCAGCCTCTCTAATAACATTCAGACCCCTTCCAATATTCCCCAGGAAGGAAACACTGGTCAAGGAACAGTGGATCAGGAAACAATCAAACAAATTGCCCAGGAACTTATAAATATCCCCCCCACAGACATTGATAAAGTGTTTGCTGATGTGGGGGGCCCACTAACAGCAAACAAAGGAGGGAATTGATAAAGAAAGCTAACCCCAGACCCAAAAGCCAGGTCTTAATGCTGCCAAAAATTAAATCAAAACAGTAGGCCTCCATCATACTAACATATAGTAAAGTAAGAAAAGCTGATTTTCCACTAACTCTCCTGAGGCTCACTCTCTGATTTCTCTATACACTACTATTATCACACTATTATGCTATTAAAATGCTGCCTTTAAGGAACTAGACTAATATAAAGTCCCTTGAATTACTACTGAAATAGATTAACAACTGCTAGGTCACTATAGTTTATTAAGAAGCTTGTGCACGCATAAAAATAACCCTAATGTACTTGGCCAAAGGAACAAACATGTATTTTTGAACCCAAGTTCCTTAAATTTTGCTTGGGAGCACAGCTGCAGAAACCGCAAGTAGGTGGACACCAGGTGCCAAGATCCTGACAAACAAAACAACCTGTAAAAAGGGGAAGTTGCAAAGGGCAAGCTTGCAAAATTAGCTTATTTTATATGTTTTTAGGAAATGGTGTCATTGTATTAGCCAAATATGGTATATTCGGATGCATAAGTTCATATGCTAATGTGCGGTTTTTGGCTATATAAACCCAGGTACCACTGCTGTAAGGTAGAGCGACTTCCCCTTGCTAGGGGACTTTGTCGTCTCTCCCTGCATATATGCTTGTATTCTCTGATTAATCAATAAAGGAGCCTCAGGCTGTCTGATCAACTCAACTAAGTGGTGGTCCTTTTCCACGACAATGCCAACAGCCAGAGGAGGGTAAAAGAAGGTATGGAGAAAAGTGAGGCAAAAAGCACAGAAATGAACTCAGAGGCTGGTGCTCCCCTAAGCCCCCTTACTGAAATCTGTCAGAATCTGGCCCTTAACGATAGTTATGTAGGGTGCTATATACTAATATTTATTAATGGCCAGATTCCAGTAGCCCCTCATTGCTAGCACATACATGGGACATCTTCATCTATTTGTGGAACTAGATTTTAATTTGCCACATAATTTTGCAGAAATTGCAGTCTGGCCATATAATGAACTTTTTTGTAAAATGGCTTAGTTTAAATGTCGTCTTGCTACTTAACATATCAAAAGGAGTAAATCTTTTTGGAAAGTACAACTTATTCCAATGGCTGTTCAGTAGTATTAACATGCCAATTGCATCCTTTTTAGCACAGAAAATGTCTAGTCACACAGCAAAGACCTTTTATGATCACTTGGAATGTTAGGATTAATTGTCCCCTCTTGCTAGCTGGTGCAAGAGCAAAAATAGCCTGATTCGGCTAATAAGTGTGACACTTCCATATGAAACATGATTTCCTCATAATAGACACTTTGAAAAAATGAGGTTAGAATGAGATTGAAATAAAAGATGAGCCAGAAAACCTATGGTATAACTATAAAATATTGCCTCTCCATTGCTACAGGTGCAATTAGCTCTAATTATAAAGTTCTATTTTTAGCTTCCCTATAACTTTGGCCTGAGCCTTCCCAGATATACTCTGAAGGCAAGGGAGAAAGTTTATGCAAAATATGAAGATAAATTGTCAAACACTGAGTTACAAGTCACTAACTTGGCATTTTGACACATGCCTAACATTCATCACCCTCTAACTCAAAAATGACTTCAAATTTTTCATATCATTAAATCTCATTGAAAGATCATGCACGGATTATTTCAAAGTAAATTGGCTGTATTGAAGCAAAGATATTGGTCCTCTTGTTTTGAAGCCAATAATATTCCCTTTGATGTCAATGGAGGATTTTTGTCATTGATTTTTAAGTGGAAGTAGAATTAAGGATTCAATTCATGTGAGCAAATTGCCTTGGATTGGCTGGCTGCAATTTAGCAATAATATAAAGGTCTTTCTGTATCTAACAACTGTCAGAAATCTACCAGGGACTAATCACCAAGCTTCCCTCTACAACTGTTTATTTCCTTATGGTATCATTATAAGGTGGACTGTGATCCACCCTGTGGTTCTAAAAATAAATACCTTTTTTTCTTGACATGTGCTCTGAAAGCTTTGAATACATTGAGTAGGATTTTAAATTAATCTCCCCTTTGAAAATGTTGTGATGTTGCCACTGTTTTCTGTCCCTCTATATTCCCTGATACATTTGTCGGAGAAAAACACAGTTCTCGCTCTCTTGGGTGCAGCAAAGTCAGATACTTTATTCTCAAGCAATTACATAGAGGGAGAGAGTGCACTAGGACACAGGGTTTCCCCCTCCTAGGCAGGTCTCTCTACAGGTAAACAATTACAGCAAGCATTTATACCTTTATTACAAACAATAATAAGCAACACTGAACAGACAATAATAAGCAACAGCTGCATTTTGTTTATACATAGGTCATCCTGAACTTATTTTTCTCACTTATTTAGACTCTAGTCTACATTCCATATTTATCTACACAAGGTTGCAACAACTTCTCTCACAGTTCTTTTCCACTCACCTCACACAATCCTCGCTTCTACAAATCTCGCGTTATTAGGGTTACAGCTAGCCTGACTCTTGCTAACAGACACTGTCACGCATTGAAATCCCCTTCAAATCCCTGTCAGTTCTTTCTTTACTTCAATACATTTGAAACACTCTAGATATTGACATTAGTTCATGCAAGATGTGGTGTGTGGCAGTGCAGGCAGAAGCAGGATGCCCACAATGATGTGGGTGATTTCAGGCATGCCAAGTGCTTTATTAAAGCTAGTCAGCACTACTTCCAGGTTTAGTGAGAGATACTGTTAGCTCTTACATGCTTTACAGCACAACAGTCAGTTTTCAAAGGCAGGAATGGTAATATATTTCAGAAATTGCCTTGTCAAAGTCAGCTGAGGACAAAAATCACGGTGATGAAATGTCTTAATTGTCATCTTCCAAACTAAGTGAGCCTCTTCCAGAAGAGAGAGAATGCTAGGTTGTACTAAAACTACTACTCCTTTTCATACATTCTTCATGAGAAAGAGTGAATTAAACTGTTCCTCATTGCTCCATCTGGAAAATGAACCTGTATTAACTGATTTGCCAAAGATACAGGTGTTTGTGGTCGAGCTTGAAACATTAGTATGACATCCTGTGCACTAGACTACTATGGCTTATAAAAAATTTCAGGTCTCTGCAATGGCTAAGGCAACTATATAATGGGCTAATCTGCTTAACCAACTTCAGAGTGGTTGGAGATTGACAGATGAAACACTGAGCCACATTTTTCAGAGGAGCTAAGGCACTGAGAAATTCAGTGACTCAGCTGTTAGGATTTGTTAGCTAGTAGGTTAGGAATTGACTGTAGAAGCATTAGACCTGATTACTGGTACTTTGTCAGCAATTCTTCAAGTTCTTGGGCTAATGGTAGGCTGTGCTTTTAAGCATGGCTCATTACCTATGTAATGAGTCATGTCCGGCGTGCAATGAATGAGGCAGGGCTCTGTAGAAGATGCTGTTGACTAGCCCTGCTCATTACATGGGAGATTCTTCCAACACATTTATCAAAAAAGTAAAAGGAAAAGGAGGGGGGGAACCCACTAAAACCTATTTCTTCACTTATCTACACAAGACAAAATACAAAATGTGCTTAAAATAAGGAAAATTCCAAAACCAAAAACCTCATTTTAAAAAACTGAATGTTGCCAAATGACAAATGCATTATTTTACAAACCCCAAGCACTCTAAAAGCAAGAAAGTATAACATTGAGCATATAGTAAACACTTTTTTTGTTCTTTTTAGGTATAGATAATACAACCTTAACTCTGACTCAAAATAAATACATACTCTTTCATTTAATTCAAAATATAAAACAACCCCAAATCCTACTGGAAAAAAAAACTGTGGAGGTTCACATAACCCAGAGTGGTGGCAGGTGAAATGTATGCTCCTGACCTAGACCAGAAGTTTTCACCAGGATAGCTTTAAACCTTGCTATTCTTCCCAAATCAACAACCTGGCAGCCTCTTAGAACCAGGCTTGTAGGAGGGAAGGTGGTAAAATTGTTGACTCTTCACCCTCTCCTGTTTAAATCAAGATTTCCCAGACTCTTCCAATACAGAACTGGCTCTTCATAACCTGCCCAGGACCCAGTCAGAGAGCAGAGGCTAGCCTGGGGAAACCCAAAAGCTACAATGCAGAAAACTCCGCAGAAAATACAAAAGGGTACAAGCATTCTTGCAGAGTAGTTGACTTCTGTGCATAAAATTAAACTGGCCCAGAGGACTTCCAAGAGACTGAGGCAGAGTGCCAGATCAGGGACCAATAAGGACAGAGAAGCTACACATCAGGCTTAAGTTGGCAAAAATGAGCCTGAGAAAACTGGAAGATCTGGAACAGAGCAAGAAGATGAAATGTGAGGCTAGAAGATCTTCCTGGAAGGAAGATGTTTGTAACAGGATGACTGTCCCCTCTCAGCGAGTGGGGTCCAGTGTACCAGGGCTGATTACCTGCGCCCAGTAGGGCTTAAGGCAGTGGTGGGAAACCTGCGGTCCATCAGGGTAATCTGATTGCGAGCCGTGAGACATTTTGGTGATGTTGACTGTCCGCAGGCATGGCACTCAGTAGCTGTGGTTTGCTGTTCCCGGACAATGGAAGCTGTGGTAAGCAGCAGGCTGCGGGGATGTGCTGGCTGCTGATTCCCACAGCTCCCAGTCAATGGGAGCTGTGGGAGGCCATGTCTATGGACAGTCAACATCAGCAAAATGTCTTGCGGCCAGCAATCAGATAACTCTGATGGGCCGCATGCGGCCTGCAGGTTGTCCACCACTGGCTTAAGGGAAGGCACCTGGGCCTTATACAAGGAAAACAGCTGCAGACAAAGCCAGGTTCCTGCAAAGCTCTGAGCTAGAGGGGATGAAGCACCAGTGAGGCAGGTCTTTGGGAAAAGGCCAAACTCCAGGTAAGAGGTGATGGGAAAGCAGGAAGATAAACTTCCCCTAAGGGAGGACAGGCTGTACCCAGCTTGCAACTGGGGTGAAGATGTGGAAATGTTTTGAAATATTTCAACTGTGAAGGCAAGACTGAGGCAGGCCTCAGCAGAGTCACACTTGGTGAGAAGGGGGCACTACAGATCAGGCATGCCGTTAGGCACTGTTTTTGTTTATAAAGAGCTTTTAAAGGCAACTATTTGTAGCAGCGAATGCTGAGAATGGTTGAATTACAGTTCATGTGTACCATAGCCCCTAGCTGATGAGCCACCATGACTAATTATAAAATGACTGAAATTTCAAGATGAGGAGGTGGTTTAAAATTAAATAAAGAAGTGACCTAATTTACAGGGAGAAAAGTAAGGTTCTTGCTTGCCATCTATGTGGCCACTTGGAGGAGAAGGATGCAGTTTATTCCATTAGAATGACTGAGACAAAGGATTGGCCTTTGCCTTAAGATTTCCTGAAAGACTCAGTCTTATTATATACAGGATTCAAATTAAATTTAATCAGAATCCTACAACAAGCTAAACTTTCTTGGCTCTTGTATAAAATTAATCTGAGCCCAGTGGATTTCTGCCTCAGAGAACCTAGGAGAGATTGATCATAGACTTTTTGCATATCCTAAAGTCAATTTAAAAAATAAAAAAGGAATATTTTAATGCAACAATTTTCCTAACGTGTTGCACGTTTATAACTGATGTTTTTTGGTATGAAAGGGTATGATAATGAGAAGAGGAGGGCAAACTTGTTCCTCTTCCTTTAATAGTTATACAGACTGAATACCCTACAATAAGACCTCAATAAAGCTGATCCTATATAGCTACTATTAAAATGTTGAATAATATATTGGTTTTAACAACATTATATAGGATCATAAAACATTTTGAGAAGTATACAAATTGATATTTCCCCTGTTATATTGTCAGACTACTAGCATCGTTTGAGAAACCCAAAGCTACTCATTTGAAGTTTGAGGCATGAAGCTGATGACGTTACCATAACTTGTCCTAATCCCAACTGTCTGAAGCACAAGAATCATGAGATCTCTCTTCTTGAAACAGCTCCTGTGTGGCATTTGGCTCAGTTTTTAACCCAGCACTGTGCAATATTTAGTGGGAATGAGGTGTCCTTGAATTGCACATTACTAAAGTGTAATTATGTATGCTAAAAGTGTTTCCAAGTGGGGGGAAAAAAGATACATTTTCAATTGTAAATATAAACTGTTTATTGGCCACACATGCAGCAGTGTGACAACTCTTATTAGATTTTCCCCTTTTAATACTTCAAAAGGTGGAAGATGGATAATAATTTTAAAAGTAGAAGACAGGCAGCTTTGCTATGTCAATTTCTTTGTGTCTTCCATTTTTATGTGGAACTGCTTCTGACAGACTGAGCATGAGGTGCTCAGCAGACAATGGGTTTTTGTTATCATTTTAAGCATAGCTCTAGAACTTGAGGTTTCTTGTTATCTGCTATATGGCTCTTCTTTTAACAGGCCCTACACGTTTTAATGTCTCACAAATACCTCCTCTTCTATTCGTGGTCATGAGGACCATCACACAGGCCAACTTTTATCATTTGTGATCCTATAACATCCCTGTGATGACTACAACAATTTTTTACAGTTAAAAATGAGTTTCCCAGAATAACCTTTTTCTCTTTAGTGTGGCCTTCTTGGAAAAGTTAATTATACTTTCTTCCTTTGCTCTTTTCATTTCTGAGCTCCACTTCTCTGTTCTGCTCCTTCCAGATGGAAATAAGTGAGAGAATCATGGCACCAACCAGCAGCTCATGAACTGCACCTGGGAAATTATTGTATTAGGATACGTCAATACTACTAAGAGTTTTTTCTGTCACTGTAGTAGATAGGTTCTCGAAGAATTCTTCTGTTGACTTCATTGTGTTTTACAGAGAGGGTTTGGTCAACCTAACTACCTGGGACAGGGTGTGACATACTGCACAGCCCTGAGAGATAAGGTAGATGGGCCTAAGTTTTAGATGGAAATCAAGCTGTGGATTCACTGTACCTTAACTGAATATATTGGCATACTATTAATTTCCTCTGATCATTGCCTTGGAGCTGCAAGACATGGGAGAATTTAATAGCCTGTCTGCTAACTTTAATTTTATGCTTTGCATGCCTCTTACCCTGCCCCAGGTGTAAATTGTTAGTATTGAGTCAATGCTAGAGTATCATGCTTAGGCCTGTCTTTCACATAAAGGCAAACCACCACCCTGGCCATAAATTATTATTAGAGATTACAGCCCTGATTGGAAGCTGCAGCCAAGCTCTGGGAAGGGAGCAAGATGGCTTTATATGCCCTTTGCAGACTCCTAATTTCTGGAGATATTCTCCGCCCTCTCCCTTCCCCCATAAGTGAAGGTTTACTGGAGTTGTGGGCAAGCTGTGGCCTGCATGCGGCCCATCAGGATAATCTGGCTGCCTCTTCCTGCTGCTCCCATTAGCCAGGAACTGTGAACCACAGCCACTGGGAAGTTTGGGTGAGCCGTGCCTGCAGACAGTCAACATCAGCAAAATGTCTCATGGCCCACAACTGGATTACCCCGCTGCATGTGGGCTGCAGGTTGCCCACCACTGGCTTATGGGGTGTTCTTACTTATAGGTGCTCACCCCTGTGATATTAGAGGCTATGCTGTTAAGGGCTGAGTTTCCCAGCAGAGTCTGGACAGGACACTGTAAAGCTCGTGTTACATGTCATAGTTTCAGGGTAAACTGTACCTTTTGACCTCTCCGCTCCTGGTAACTCTTCTTTGAATTCACTCACTTGAGGAATCAGGCTGCTATTGACCTCTCCCTCCAGCCTGGGGCTTTAGGCTTGCAGTCCCTCTGCATCTCACTGTGACTTCCCCAGAAGATCTGATCAGAGTCCAGCAGCTGTGATTAATCTTTCTCAAGGGGCTATAACAGTATACAGCAGCATAGGTGTTGGAACTGAGGGAACTGCTATACCCCCTGGTTTGAAGTAGTAAGAACAACCAATATATGGTTTCTATCGTCGGTACCCCCGCTATAAAAACTGTTCCAGCAAAAGCTCTAGAGAGAAAACACATTAAAAACAATAAAAATAACCTATATATGTGCTAAAAAATTAAAAGGTCAACCACTACTCTTATGGGGTCATAGTAGGCCACAGTGTTTCCTGCCATGAACCGTTGGCCCTGTCAGTTTGCTGGATCAGAGGAAATGCTCTGTCTGCTGAATTCAGCCCTTTTATGCCAAAAGTCCTTGTGTTGGCTGTTGGTCTCTGTTAAACCCAGTTTGAATTAATAAAAGGCAAGCTCCCTCGGGGCTGTACTTCTCGGGGGGTGTTATATCCTGAGTGATTCACCTTAATCATACCCTGGTTTTAGTTACTGGAGGAGCTTTGGTAACCCTCCCACCCTGTAGTTGCATATGATCCCAGGCCCACCATGATTCATAAATCACTTATAAACCTAATACAGTATGATACCCTGTATGGTATGTAGTTGCAATCTGTTACAATATGCACAGGCAGTTGGACCCAGACACCAAATAAACCAGATCTCTTGAAAGCACCTTGAGGACTGGGAGGTTTTGAACACGGAACACCACAGCCCTGGAGACTTATGAGTCACTGCAGTTGTGTGGAATAGCTGCAACATAAAGTTCTAGTCACTCCTATTTCAATAAATAGCTTCTTTCTAGGGGCACTACAGTATGACAATGGAACTTAGAAAAATCTACTTTTGGGAAGTGAGGAGTATGTGTGTAGAAATGTTTGAGAGAACACAGTATATGTGGAGGAAGGAATAAAGCTGGAATATTGAAGTGTCTTGGCTTTCTCTTCTCTAATGCATGAGCACTGAACAGCTGGCAGAAGTGAGCTGACTCCTGCATGTACATGGAATCAAATTAAGAATATTGGGAGGGGAGGGGAGGGAAGGGGAGAGGAAATCCCAGAACAAAAGGAAATACCAGAGAAAATCATGCCAGAATAAAAGATCCTCATGGCCATCTGCGCAGGATCTGGAATGTGTTTTAGCCATTGCACGTTCCTTCGATCAAAATGGGAAAATTTCACAAACGCAAAGGGTCTGGATAAAAAGAAAAGAGAAGCGTAATGGGATAGTCTATCCCTTATAGCCTTATTTCGAACAAGATAGGATTATGAGATATACTCGGAAGGGGTCAGGTTATGAACTGTAGGAAGCACTGTGGCTTCTGTGGCAGGTGCCGGAGCGGAGGCAGAGGAGGGGCAAGGGGAAAGGCCTCCACAGAAGACCTTGGTTCAGAGGAAAAGCCTCGCTTTATGTGTGGAACATAAATTGGAACTGTGCCTGGAAGGAAGAACGTGAATCAACCTTGGGTTGTCTGGTAGGAATCCTTCCTTGGCTGGAAGAGACAGGTCAGCAGTTCACAAGCAGCCACACTAAAAGCTCTAAGGGGTGAAAGCTGCCACATGATCTATTAGCACCCAGGTATGTCAGCAGCACAGGGGGAGAATCCATGTAAAATTCCACTAAATGTGTCATATGCTATCTTTTCAACCACTGAAATCAAGAATCTAGAGAAATAATAGATCAAGATCTTGCCAATCACAAATGGATGACTTATGCAATTATCAAATCTTAAAATGCATGATAGATTAGTAATAGCAATGAGAAATACAGAAAGTTGGATGAGTGTGTGGACTCTGTGCATTATCTCTACCAGGAGCTTTAAATATATACTAAGCTAATGAACAAGCTGTCATCCAAATTCAGACCAAAAGTGGATCAGACACAGGTAATGTCCCAGATAGCACAGCAAAAACATTAAACAACCCAAAGTTGTGCAAGGTAGATACAGATGGTTGAGAATACTGTTTGGGATCAGAAGAATATCAGTGCTACCAGATGAACTAATAGGAGGTGCAAGAATTATCATCATATCTGATGACTGTCCAGTATATGGACATGGAGATAGCATAGGGGAAGCTGTGACAGATCACAACCCTAACCTAATCTGTCTGCTAGAAAAAACTTGAAGTCAATCTAAAATAAGGTGAAGTTTCAGTTAACTGCAATACCATCTGTGGGACAGTTGCTGACCTACTAAAGGCTATGACCTGACCCCAAAATTCAGAATAGAGCAGATGCCCACACCTAAAGATCAGTTCAGGAATTGCAGAGATGGTGACCGACATCCTATCCTGAAACATATGATGTGAATAAAGAGGCAACCACATGATGTGGTGCCAGTGTGATGGGGCTTAGGGCAGCAACCCTACAAAAGGGACAACAGATAGCTTTTGCATCAAGGTCACTGTTGCCAACCAACCAAGGACATGCCTAAATTGAAAAGGAATGTCTTGGAATAGTGTTTGCATGTGAAAAATTCAGCCAGTATTTTCAAGGATGGGAAACAACTAGAGTAGAAAGTCATTATCCTCTAGACCATTTTAAAAAAGCCACTGTCAGTGGCACCAAAATGCCTTCAGAGCATACTACGGAAACTGCAATGCTACAGCTTAGATGTACATAATCTAACTTCTGACTTCTAATCCAGAAAGGCCTTGTGGCATGAAAATCGGGCAACTGAACAAGAATGAGATCCTCAACCTGGCGGAAATATAGAAAACAGAAACACAAAGCATTAACCCAGCCAGCTATGTGCCATGTGTTGGGGATGACAACCCCTTTCAGTCCTGGATGGGGTGAAAGTGACCGGGTAAGCCAGTTAATTCCACTGGGTGCATGCTACTAATTAGAAGTAGCTGGGCAGGAACAAGTGGGGCCAGTATAAAGCCTAGGACTGTGAGCAGCAAGGGGGCTTCTGGGGATGGCTGTAGGAAAGCAGGTAGCAGTTACTTTCTGGGAAGGGTTTTTTGATGCTGGTACTCCCAAAGAGAGAAGGGGAACCAGATGTGGTAGGAAGCAGTGGAGGGAAGGAGCAGTGAGGGCTAAGAGAGGAAAGCCCAGAACTGCTGAGCTGAGGGTCCCTGGACTGGAACACAGAGTAGAGGGTGGGCCCAGGTTCCCCTACCAGCCACTGAAGGAGTGGCACTGAGAGAGTGGAAGGGAAGACTGCCTATAACTGCTAGGGAGAAGAGAATTAGTTACTGTGGACGAGGGGAATGCTGAATGACTCACCTGCAGGGCTGAGTCACAAAGTGGATGCTGTGGTTCCAGGGATGACAGAAGAGCTACAGACCTGTGAAAGAGACAGAACGATGGTATGGAAGGAGGCAATGACCTCGAGCTAATTCCCAGAATGACCAGAAGGAGGTGCCAGATCAGTAGTGAGCAGTGCCTCCTATGACATGCCAGTTTCAAGGCAGAAGCTAGAAAGAGTCTGTGAACAAGCTATATAAGACAAAGATTTAGAAGTGCTTACATCAATTTTTTTGGTCAGGATGGCCAGACACCAGGGGAGAAACCCCACCTGCTTTCCAGGAAATCCTGGAACAATGGAGAGGACCTGAGTGTTCAAAATAGCATCATATGTAAAGGCAATAGAATCATAATAGCGAGAACAAATTCTCTCAAGAATACATCAGAGCCATTCTGGAATAGAAGCATGTCTGCTATCTCCTTGGCTGGTTATGTCTGGCCAGCATATTAAAGAAATGGACAGAATCCCTACTCATTTTGAACAGAGTGCACAGACCCCAAGTTTGTCCTTCCTGGGGTTTGGTTTTTCTTTGTTCATTTTGAGGTACAACACAGCATAAACCACATGAGCTTGCCCCTGTCTAAGTTTTCCCTTCACAACCTGCTCTGTACTAGTTCCTTCCGTGCAAAAACAAGTTTCTTCACATCTTTATATCCTGTTAAGAGGTAATCACATCTACATACCAATGTAACTCAGCATACTTGGCCTGAATTTTGATTCACATTAACCTGGGATAACTCAACAGAAAAGCCTTGAATTCTTAGTGGGGGAGGGGGGGGCTAAAAGTCTTCCACCCTGTAAGAGTATATAAATTATGTTGAATGTTCATATATAGTGGTATACTTGCATTTTTAAAAACAAACATGAAAATAACTTGCATTTGTATTTTCACTACAGAATGAACTTGATTGTAATAAATAAACTTTGAAAAAAATATTACAAAAAGAAAGCTTTACCTCTGAGCTTAGTAGTATGGTAGTGGTTTTGATTTTTTCTTACACCTTTACTATAATTACAAAATCTCTTCCCTGTGCATGGTCAGCTAGAGCCCTGTCCTGCATACTGGTCTGTATGGATAAACACTTGCACCTTATTGACATCAGTGAGGATCTATACAAGTGCAGTGGTTAGGCTGTGTGTGTCTCCATGCAGGATCAGGACATAGTTTGTAAATTATAGGCCCAATTCTGCAAAGAGCTAGGGCCAAGATCCTCAAGGGTGTTTAATTCCCTTTAATTTCAGTGGCAATTAGATGCCTAAATACCTTCTGAGGATCTGAGCTCAATCCTCTTTCTCTTATTGAGTTCAGTGGGAATTGAGAGGGTACATCAACTCACAGAACTGAGCCCTTATGCCTCTAACGTAAAGTAATTAGGAGGTCTTGAATGGAAAAATGCTTTTCATTAGTGTTTCTGACTTTGTAATTAAAACTCTTATGCTAATACAGCCTTACTGATTTAAAAACCACACCTAGTTTACCTCTAATGATGTTGAATCACTCAATATGAGACTTGCATTCCTAAGTGCTTTGTACGTCCTATCATTTAGGTCTGTATTTATGTACATATTGAATATGCCTGATTCCATTATCCTTATGAAAATTAGATCCACAGAAAGAGTTGTTTTTTTACCCCTATCTTTTAAACAAATCCATTTATAATAGTGATAGCTCAGAGCTACTTACAACCTTGTATAAGACAATTAAATGGCTCATAGGAGACTAATACTATTGGAGGCCCTATGGAAGATGCATATGGAACGTCTCCTTAGTACAGAAGAATAACTAAGAGAAGATGGGCAGAACATTTTCAGGCTTTTTTAAATAAACCAAGTCCAAGTAAACTATTAGAAATACATAATGAAGACCAATCACCAGAGCTTGATATTGACTTAGGAGACATTAAATGGAAGAAGTTAGAAAAGCCATCAGTAAACTTAAAAATCAGAAAGCAACTGGAGAGGATAACATTAGTGGAGAGATGATTAAAACAAGTGACAAAACAGCCTCTCTCCTCTCTCCCCTCCCCCGCCTGACATTCCTTGGAGTTTTGGACAGACTATGGAGTGAAGAAAACAACCCAACCCAGTGAAAGGGAGGCCTTGCTAACTAATAACTGGAGAAGAATCACATTTATCTCAATGCCGGGATAACTGTGTGCATTTCAGCCTCGACCATATCAAGAAACAGAGCTCTTGCTCAGAGAGGAACATACAGGTTTTAGACCACTGAGATCATGTACACACCATATTGTTTTGTCAGACATATTATAAAACATGAAAGCATGAAAAGGCAAGAACCTCCTGAAATAAATTTCATAATTTCCAGAATGCTTTTGACAGCATACACAAAGACAATCTTTGGAAAATTATGGCATGCTATGGAACACCAGCAAAAATAACAAGAATCATCAAGGATCCAAATGATAATGCCAAATGTGCAGTCAGAGATGTGGACAACATGAGTCAATGCTTTTCAGTGACAACTGGAGTAAGAAAAGGGTGTATTATAGCCCCACTATTGTTTGTTTTGAACTGGTCATTGACTGTCATGAGGAAAGTAACCACAGAATGCAATCAAGAAATTTTATGGACAAATGGTAAAGCCCAGTTAGAGGACCTTGTTTTTGCTGATGACATTGGCCTGCTTAGTTCATCATATTGCTTAGTGGAAGAAAAGACACAGCTTTTGGCAGACACAGCAAAACAAGTTGGTTTGTTTTCAGCAAGTGGAAAATGGTGGCAACGTGCTAGATGTCCAGCAACAAATAGCAAAAGTAGCAAACAACTTTCATAAACTTGAAAAGATTTGGAAAAGTAGCATGGTTAGTTGACACACACATCTGAATTATGAATGCTGAACCTCATGTCTGTCCTCCTTCATGGAGCAGCGTAATGGAAATCTACAATGGAATTTGATAAAATTAGTTCATTGGAATGAGTTTCCCGCAACATCAGAAACTCTAAGTAGAGCAACCCAATCTGAAGCATCAAACGGGTAAAAAGACATATTTAGGATGTGCTCTGAGGATGCCAGCAACATGACTTCCACATTGTGATAATATGAATACCACCTGGAAAGAGGGTAACTTAAAGGAACATTATGCAGAAGAATACAGAAAGAAGCCAAATCCATTAATATGACACTCAGAAGCCTGAATAGATCAGCCCAAGACTGAAATAAATAGTGGTCACTGATGGATGCCCTATGCATTTTAGGGTATGGGAAGATGATAAAGAAGGAGAGGTACTGGGCCATACTCCATAGTTGTATAGCTATGTCATACTTTTACTTTTAAGTTAACTATGTCACTATTTACATAGCCACCATAGCCTGATCTTAATCTAATTGTTCACAAACTGATCCTCATTTCTCCAAATGCATTTATTGTGTGCATAAGTATCCACCAAATAATTTGGGTATGAAATTCAACAAGGCCTATACACTTCTGAAGTCTCACATAAGCAGTTTTGATAGCTGTGCTGCCCAAACGCTTTGTATGGGCTGGATTTCACCCTGATTAATCCTTTTTCCATTACTGTTCACAAACTGATCTCAATGACTATTCACAATTTTGTTATTGATGTTATCATCTAAGTCACATGATATTGGATCTGGTCCCTGATGGAATGACTGAACTCTTTTAAACCAGAGAAAAACAAATAACTGCTAATGAGTAATGGACTACTGGGACAAAGTATTGGACAAACAATCATTTATGCAAGCTTCTCAGAACTTCAGGATTTGTGAACACTTTCATGAATGCTCATTCTGAATAATAAAACAAATAGCAGGGGATTGAACTCAGACTGGGCTCAGATTCACAAATAAAATTGTCGAATCAGGCTCTTTTACCATTCTGTCAGCTCTGCTAGTGTGTTTTTATCTTGAATAAAGTAAATTAGACTAGTTTTGGATTTGAGCAATGTTTGGAGGCTACATCCCCAGACATCCAATAGAAAGGGAAATGATTTATTGAAAATGAAAGGTTTAGTTTAAGACAGATGCTAAAGAAGAATCTTAATTGAAATGCACATCTTAGTCAAATTCTGTAATCTTGGTTATGTATCTTTTTCAGTGAGTCCATCAGTACTGAGTTGGTTCAGTTTAGAGACTGCCTAGTGTCACACCTCATTCAAAAAAATCCTCCTTAAATAAATAGAATTGGAGATATATCCAATCTTCTAGAACTGGAAGGGACCTTAAGAGGTCATGAAGTCCAGCCCTGCCTTCACTAGCAGGGCCAAGTACTGATTTTTGCCCCAGATCCCAAAGTAGCCCCCCCTCAAGGGATTGAACTCACAACCCTGGGTTTAGTAGGCCAATGCTCAAACCACTGAGCTCTCACGCCCCCTCCCCTCCAATCTGGCCTGTTATGTCTTACAAACACACAAGGTTGAAATAAGGTTCAGTTCTTCCTTTCTGCCCAGTAGTTCAGCATCAGTGGTAGAACAAAAGAGAGAATTCCCACTTGAGTACCTTGTTTGGTGGCTGTCATTCGTATGCTGAAATGGAAAAAAACTGAGATGATTTGTCTGGGGGGAGGGGAACTGAGATGATTTATATGCTGAGATGAAAAAACTTGTTGGGACCCAACAGATCTTAGTTTGATAAGGGCCTCCACAGAAAAAGAAAGATTTCTCATTTTGTTTACAGACTGAAGTTTCAGGCCATCACACTAATGTTTATCAGTCTCTAGAAACAGTCCTCCTTAAAACTTAGTTTGCTATATTTTTATTATTATTATTTTGTGCCTTGACTGTAGAAGTACAATTTTATAATGGTATTAATGAATTATTATATCACTGATGCAAAAGCAACATGATTGGTATACCACTTGTGACTGTGGATCTGAATTATTATTGCAAAGTAATTTAGATACCCCTGGCTCAAAATAACTTGTAATGTGACAGCATTGTCACTGCAGTGACTGAGGCAACAGAACGATGAAATGAGTGTCATGAAATCTGATGGTAAAGAGCCTGTAAACTTAATATAAATTTTACAGCTGTGTGATGGACTGTCAATTCAAATTTACTCCAAACGGAATATGATTGCAATGACTGCAATATTATTTACAAAGCAAATAAGCTCCACTATGACTTTCTAGTGGCTGATGTTTTCAGTCCATGTAACAAGATATGTTAAATCACAGGATGTTTACTTTAGGACTAGGATTACCTGTGATCTTGAAATTTAGAACATATGTCAAACTTCTCTTTCCCTGGGTTGGGTTGTTTTCTTCACTCCATATTCTATCCAAAACTCCAAGGAATGTTGGGCGGGGAAATCCTCATATCAGAAATCCTGATACCCAAGAAGGCATTTTCTCTTAACTCCCAACTAGGCATTGCGAGCACCAAACCAGAGAATTAGATAACGTTTACATGACCTGCATCCAAAAGGATTAGGCCACGTCTGAGGCCAGACTTGGAGTATTGTGTCCAGTTTTGGTCCCCCCACTACAGAATCTCAGCTCTGAAATGTTCCCCAAACCAATCACCATCTCCTCAACTCACAAATACATCTCGATTAATCTGCCCCCTGCTGCTCAACCATTCAAAACATGCAATACAGTTAAAGCTAACAGAGTGCGTACAGCAGGAGTGCATGTAGATAATTCTCATTGCCATTAGCTGTTACCAGCTCCATGGGGGAACAGTTAAGGTGACATGGATATATATATACATTACCTCTGTATTTCCTGATTTATTTTTTTTAACTTTGAGTTTTGCTGAACTTGATTTCCTGGAATGGCACAAGCTGTCACAGGGAAACTTTTAGGATAAAATGTGAAAAGGGTGGACACATTGGTCTATGTGCCTGTTGACTGTCCTTAAAATTTCTTGGGCCATATTCATACTTGGTGTAATTCAGTGGAGTTAGTTACATCAGCAATAAATTTGGAACTGTAATTTTGTATGCTTTAGGTTAGAAGGGAAGATGAGGAATTGTAGTGGGTTTTTTTTAGATCAGTGAGTCAGTTCCAGTAGGTAGAGCTAGAGGGCATAAAAAGTAAATTATGGACTTGTGTGATCAAGGGCAAAGCAGACATGTTTTCATCAGCTCTGCATTTCTGACATAACAGATGTGCACATGCATAAGCCAAATGCCAACCACAATTATTTTGCTCTTTTCAATCAGTTAAAGCAGCAGTCACCTATGTCTTCATTTTTTTTCAAGGTTTCCTTATTACTTCCTTTTTTCTGTCACTGTTTGTGAACTACCATGTTTCAGATTCAGTATCAGCTATTTGCATAGCCATTTCTATAGTTGCTTCCTTTTCTATAAGTATGCACATTGAACTCATTTTTCTATAAGTATGCATACAATTTTCAGAATAAATCTTTTGGGAAAGTTATTACTATAAATGTCCTGAATGTGTTGTCCTTTTCTGCTGACAGCTGATAACTGATCAAAAAGAAATATTTCTTATGTACATCTTCACCACCTGGTGAATAGTTGCCAAAATGCAGTTTGTTTTTTATTCCTCTTGAACTTCTATTCATATTACTTGATAGACTGACTTTCTTAGCTAGATTAGTTTTTGCAAATTATGGGCTCTCTTCTGCTCTTTATCATTTGTGTGTGTAGATTATCCACAAAACACTGGATGTGTATGACCTATATGGTAACATAGCACAACAGTGCTCTCAGAGTATATCTTCACTGCAGTTAGCCCAGGTGAATGGTACCTGGGTCTGAGCACCTGGGTTAGCCTAGCCTGGCTTTGAACACCTCCACGCTATAGCCATACCTGCTTTACTGCATCCTCACTGTTTTCTGCACTCACCCATGTGTCCCATGTGTGTCAGGAACACATACCATGTGTCTTTGTGCTCTATGATTTTTTTCCCTGGTCAGTTGTGAGAGAACTTGTCTGTATTTTGAAAGGGAGGGATTGTGGGAGACATTGAAGGACTATCACAATTCAAGTTATTGAGTTGGTGTCCTCATTGCAAAGTTAGAATGGAGTTAAAATTAAGGTGGAGCCCATACCCCCAGCTAGATAAACTACTCCGGGGCTAAAAGCACCTCCAAACCCAGATAAAAGCTTTTTTTTTCTGGATGGCAGGGGAGTTCAAGCTAACATTAGGTAATAGCCCAGGTTAACTCTGCAGTGAAGACATCCTAGGTGTCTTTCAGAAGTGGTGTGCCGAGTCTTCATTTATTCATTCTAATTTAAGGTTTCACATGCCAGTAATACATTTTAATGTTTTTAGAAGGTCTCTTTCTATAATAATATATAACTAAACTATTGTTGTATGTAAAGTAAATAAGGTTTTTAAAATGTTTAAGAAGCTTCATTTAAAATTAAATTAAAATGCAGAGCCCCCAGGACCGGTGGTCAGGACCTGGGCAGTGTGAGTGCCACTGAAAATCAGCTCATGTGCCACCTTTGGCACATGTGCCATAGGTTGCCTACCCCTGTCCTAGGTGTTTGGTAGCATACTCTGCACTCCATGAACGAGAGGCAAGTGGTGTTGTTGGTGTTCTAGGTAGAGCTGGGTGAAATTTTTAAAGTACAATTTTTTTAGGTTGTTTTTCTTCTCGAAAAGTGGGCTTTTTAAAGAAAAACTGGCATTTTGTGAAAACTGCTGTTTTTTTTTTTCAGATGTTCTGTTTTCAGTGAAAACTTTTATCAAATGGATATTGCATTTTCTATGTACTGAATATCAGGCAAAAATGTAGTGCAAAAATCAGTAATACTTTCAGTAGAGGTTCTAGATGATTTTATCTCTTGACAAGCTCTAGCTCTAAGCACTAGATGCAACAGTCTCCAGCCCTTGGTGGGTCCCCATAAACACATGCAAACCAACAGTTCCTAAATCAGCCAAGCGGCAGTTTTGTATAGAGCTCTGCAAATAACCGACTTTTTTCTTTGCTGGCAGTTCTGGAGGCTGGGAAAATGTTTCAGGTCTAAAAATAGTTTTAGACAAAAAACTGTGCCCAGCTGTAGTTCAATACAGAGCTATAAAAGTAAGGGTGTCAGTGTGTTCTCCTCTGCTCCATCATCCTGCTGTGCACATGCAGTTGTCCCTATGTTTCCTACCTTCAGAGCACTGTACCACTATTGGAACTGCAAAGGAGAATAGCAGTAGGATTCTTTCAGGGCCTAAGTGGCAGCTAGCCAAAACGAAAGGTAAGAGATCCTCGAGGGGAACCTTAACAAGCCTAACTAGGAGCACAGATCTGGTTTTAGGAGGATCCAGGATGTAAACTGACAGCTGAAAAGCTCACAAAAAGAGGAATATGAAAGGCAGGAGGCCTCGCAGTCTAAAGGGCTAGAAGGAAAGCCTTTTCTCAAAACAAGGGTGTAGGCTGAGAAAATCCTTCTTTTTGTCTTGCGGAATTTTAGCCTGAAGGAAGTAGGATGTTTTGGACACGTAATAGAGAACCCATGCTGCCCCAGCAGTTGACCTAAAATCCTGTAATTATTGGTTCTTTTCCTAGCAAGAGCCGTTAATTTGCCACAATCTTGGTGTGCAATAATAGGAAAAATAACCTGAGAAGAGAGAATAATGTCCTTTCACTTCAGGCTGTTCTTCTTTCCCTTGTATTGAAGACTACTGACTAAGGTTCCACCTAGACCTATTATAATGCTAACAAACACGTACTGAGTCACAGAAAACTGGAGAGGCATCAGAGAAAGATTCATGCACAGAGGTAAGCAGTACATTAGCCAGTTAGCTCACATTCCTACTCCTTTGGCTACTCATCACGTGATGAAGACACAAGGGATATGTGGGTGTTGGTAAAATAGAGTGGCCTAATTAAATTAGATATGCATTTCTACACCCAAATGTCAATGTAGAAGCAGTTTCTACAAGCCATTCTGGAAATACATTTGTGTGAATGGTACAGATTGTAAGGCCCTAGGGGGCTTTTATAGTTCTCCAAAGTGTGACTACTCCTGTGCATGTGAAAATGGAGGATTGGCTTGGACATAGCATACATATGCGCACCATTCCTTTCTGTGCTGAGTGCACTGGACATACATGCTTTGGAGGATGGATTTCTGGCAAATTTGACTCAAGATTTATCACACTGGATTAATTCATGTTCCATGTAGTTAATTAATCCATCGAGTCTCATAACTTGCCTCCACACCTAATACTTGATGCTTCAAAAGGTGGCAATCTTCACTTCTACTGTGCCTAGCCACTTGTACAATGTTGTTCATGGGGTGAAAAAATCCTTCCTATTTTCCTTTTGAAAGCTTGGGGTGGGCAAACCAGAAAATGTGAACATTATGTCCCAGCCCAGAAATCTAAGGTCTAGACTGAACATAGAGATGAAGAAAATGGGCTGGGACAGAACAGAAGTGACACAGTAGTGATAGTAAGCACACCTTGGGGTTAGAGCCACATTTTTGTTTTGTTTTTTCTGTCATTTGGTTTATTAGCTTGTCTCTGAGGGAAATCGTGGGGCATAATGTTCTGGGAAGGAGTGTGTTTTCAGGATAAAGTTAAAGGAAGAGATGGTGAAGGCTTCTTTGACCCTCCGTATACTGTCTCTCTCATATGCATATTATTTTTCTTGTAATAAGTCTTAAGCCAAACAGTCCCCTTTGGCCCAGAATTTCACATTCCCTCTCATATATACCTTGAGAAACTCCTCCCTACACTCTTGGCATTGTACAGAAGGCTAAACGGGTGAGGGATGAAAAGTATTTGCTCAGCCTTGAGCTCTGCTGCTGTTTGCTCCTCTAGGGGGCACCTGAGTCTAACAAATCAGCAGTGAGCCACAACTGAACTCTTGTCTCACCAGTGATATTCCACCCAATCATTCCTATCCAACCACCACGGTTCATGAAGGAACTGACACACAAATATTAAAAACATAGTAAGTGCCGTGCCTTCTCGACAGGTGAAGCCAGTATTCATCTAGCAGTAGGAGACTGTTATCCTAGATCAACATTTTATTCCATTGGCATTCTGTTTTAATCATGACATCTCAATGACAGTGTGTCATGTGACAGGCTCATTTATCGTATATCTAGTTCTCATTTGTTCTGAGAACAGTTTCATACGTGCTGTCCTCTGTAGTAGTATTTGTATTACCACAGAACCTGGAAGCCCTAATCATGGACCAGGACTCCATTGTGCTAGGTGCTGTACTGAGAACAAAAACGGAATCCCTGCTCCTTAATTATTTAAGGCTTTGAAAATTGCAACAGTGCAGTGCTGGTCTATCTAACTTGAGGTTTAGACTACAGACCTACACGTAGACAATTACTGTGGGAAAATTAGGTGAAGTATTCTGGAAATACTGGAAAATGTACAGCCTAAATTGTGAAAATTCCTGTGAAGCGTAAGCTTAGCTTTTAACTTAGCAAGCAAAAGCCAATTGCCAATTAATGAGTTTCCTTTGGTGCATATATTATAGGAAGAAACTTGGAGAGAAAATGCCTAGAATAAACACAAACCAAGTTTATGCTAATCTGATACTACATGGAGTATACAGTCATATCTTCATTTTTTAAAAACCATGGACTGTATCCCCAGTGCTGTTTTTGCTGTCTTTATTCCTTCCCTCTTCAGCAGGCAACACCTTCATTCTGGATGAGATGGCACTAGGCTGACCAGATGTCCTGATTTTATAGGGACACCTCTGATTTGGGGTCTTTTTCTTATATAAGCTGCTATTACCCCCCATCCCTGTCCCGATTTTTCACATTTGCTGTCTAGTCACCCTAAAGGGCACTCAGCCAGCCTTATGGGAAGTTATGTATCAATGGGAAAGTAGATTATAGCACAAACACTAAAAGCAGATCAGCAGTCACTCTTTTCCCAGACAACCTGATTTAAAGCCCATTGAAGCCAATAGGAGACTCTATATTGATTGCAAGGGGCTTTGGATTGTACCCAGAGAAAGAGCATGCACAGACTCTACTACTACTTTGGGATCAGTGTCATATCCTGCATAATAGGCTTGTGCCTTTCAGTTGGTGGAAGAATATGCTGTAGTGGAGAGATCTCAATGTTGAAGCAAAAACAATATTAATAAAATTATAAGAGAAGGTTATTCACCTTGCAGTAACTGAGGTTCTTCGAGATGTGTGTCCCTGCGGGTGCTCCACTCCAGGTGATGATGCGTCCTGGTGCCGTTGATCGGAGATCTTCGTTAGCAGTGCCTGGTTGGGACGCACGCACCCAGCTGTCATCTTGCGTCATCATTAGGGTCTGTCTGTTCATGTGCATCCCGCACCCCCTCGGTTCCTTCTCTATAGTAGAATTGTCTGATTTGTACTCCAAAGTAGAGGGGAGGAGGGTGGGTAGTGGAGCACCCACAGAGGGACACATCTTGAAGAATCTGCAAGGTGAGTAACCTTCTCTTTTTCGAGTGCTGTCCCTGTGGGTGCTCCATTCCAGATAAATGTGAAGCAGTACCCACTATGGTTGGTGCGACATTGGAGTTGCGTCATTGATAACTGTAGACAGTACTGTGTGGCCTACTATGGTGTCTGCCATGGTGTCCTGTGTGATGTCCATGTTGGTAATAGGTATGTTTTGCAGGAAAGCAACAGATGTTAACATTACTCTAGTAGAGTGTGTGCTGATGCCCTCCAGACAGGGCTGTCCTTAGGCACACACAGAATACACAGCTGTGTAGGGCACCACGTAATTTGGGGCACCAAATTTTGTGGTTCCCTTGGCAGCTGCATGCTGCGTATGCAGGGCTGGCTCCAGCGGCCAGTCCTATCCCCTAGCCAGCCCCCTGCTCCGCCCCTGCATTGTCCCCATTCGATCCCTTCTCCCAAGCCCCTGCCCCTGCTCTGCCCTGCCTCTTCTTCTTGCCATTGCTCCGCCCCCATCGTGTCCCCTCCCCTGAGGGACGCGGCCTGCGGGATTAGCAGGGGTACTGGAGCTGGCAGAAGAGATTGGGCCCATCCCCACACTCACCCGCAGCAGCAGGAAGCAAAGCAACCTGGCCCCAGCCCACTCCGCTCTGCCAGCTCCCAGTCACGTTGCTTCCTGCCGCTGCCCCTGGCGAGTGTGGGGACAGGTCTGACCCCTTCCTCCAAACCCCCTCCCCCAAGCGACAGGGCTGGGAGGTGGGGCAGTAGAGCAGGCTGGGGCCGGGTTGCTTTGCTTCCTGCTGCTACCGGTGAGTGTGAGAGGGTGGGCTCACCCTCTTCCTCCTGCTGCTGGTGCCAGACGCCCTCCCCCCTCAGTTCACTGTGCTGCCCTGGGCCTCCCTGCCCTGCTGCTGCCCCCCACAGCTCCTGGCCCCATGGCCCATGGGTGCAGGCCCTCTGCTCCCCCATGGAGGGACTGGCCTTCCAGCAGAACGGTCACTCCTCCCGCAGGGGTGGGTGCAGGTGCTTGGGCTGCGTAGGGCATCACCATAGGTAGGGATGGCCCTGTCTCCGGCAGTTGAGCATTCTGGGTCTGGTAGCAGGACCTAATACATTCAGATATCCACTTGAAGAGTTGTTGCTTGGAAATAGCAGCACCCTTCAATCATTCGGTAGTGGACACGAATAGTCTAGGGGGTTTGCGGAATGCCTTAGTTCTGTCCAAATAAATGGCAACTGCATGTCTGATATCAAGAGTATGTAATGCTGCTTTCTGTGGGCTCTTATGAGGTTTGGGGTAGAATGCAGGTAGGTGTATTGGCTGATTGAGATGGAAGGTGGATGCCCCCTTGGGAAGAAATTTGGGATGGGCTCACATTGTAATCTTGTCTTTAAAGAAAATCATGTAGGGAGGGTAGGCCATTAGTGTGCTTATTTCCACAACCCTTATTGCCAACATTATGGCTAGTTTCATGGACATGAGTAGTATGGATGAGGTAGCCAGTGGTTCAAAGGGGAGGTTTCATGAGACCCCAGAGAACTAGGTTCAGATTCCAGGTATTTGTGGGTAGGTGAATCTCAGGGTAAAGGTTTTGAAAGCCTATGAGGAAGCGTTTTATGGTGCGGTGGGTGAAAACTGAAAACCCGTCCAGTGTATCATGGAAGGTAATGACTGCTGTGAGGTGGACTCTGACAGAGCTGAGCAATAATCTCTTCTTTTAGTTGAGGAAGAGGTAGTCCAAGATATCAGGGAGAGGAGCGGTGTAGGGTGGCAAAAGTTTCTGTTGGAGCACCATATGAAGAACTGTTTCCACTTTTGCAGGTAAGTCTTACGAGTGGAGTCTCCTTTACCATGCAGGAGGATGTGTCGGACCTGCTCTGAACAAGCTAGTTTGTGTGTTTGGAACCCTGAAGGAACGATGCCATCAGATGGAACTTCTGCAGCTGTGGATGGAGAATCCAACTGTTGCCCTGGGAGAGCAGATTCGGTCTGTTGGGAAGAGGTCTTGCAGAATGAATGAACATGCACAGCTGGTAAGGATACCATGTCTGTCTGGGCCAGGCCGGGACAATAAGTATGATCCTGGCCTTGTCCTCTTTGATCTTGCGCAAGACTCCGTGTGTTAGTGATACCGATGGAAAAGCATACGAGTACCTTGTTCTACGGAATGAGGAAAGTATCTCGGAGGAACGCAGTCCTGAGTCCCGCTCTGGAGCAGAATAGATGGCATTTGCAGTTTGTATTGCAGCAAACAGATCTAAAGATGGGGTGCCTCAGTGGGAGAAGAGCTGTTGCAGTATCGTGGGGTGTAATTCCTATTCGTGCTTTTGTGAGAAGTGTCTCCTGAGTGTGTCAGCAGCAGTGTTCTGACACCCAAGCAGGTAGGAAGCAGTGATCTCTGTGAGATGTTGTATGCACCAATTCCATAGTTGGATGGCTTCTGTGCATAGGGAGTGCGATCGCCTCCACATCCCCATCTGTTGATGTAAAACGTGCATGCTATATTGTCTGTCAAGATCCAAATAGATTTGTTCCTTATGACTGGGAGAAAGTGGAGGCAGGCATATCTAGAAGATTTATGTGCAGACGCATCTCTGACAGGGACTATCTGCCTTGTATTGTGTGGTCTCCCAGGTGCACTCCTGAGCCTATCAGGGAAATGTCTGTCATGAGCATGAGCACAGGGGAATTTTGATGGAAGGGGACGCCCATGCATATGTTTCCCATTTTTGCCCACCATTGTAGGGAGACTAATACCTTTGCTGGAGGAGTTAGCATCATGTGGAGGCTGTGCCTGCTGGGTTTGCATATGGAGCTGAGCCAACCCTGAAGGCACCTCATATGTAGTCTGGCATATTGGACCATAAAGGTGATGGCTGCCATGTGACCAAGAAGCTGCAGGCATGTTCTTATCTCTACTCTGGGGCAAACAGATAATGTGTGTGATGGTGAGGAATCTGGTGTGTGGAAGTGAGACTCTGGTCAAAATTGAGTCCAGATGAGCCCCGATCAACTTCATTTGCTGTGTTGGTATCAGGGTGGATTTTTGGAAGTTTATTTGCAGGCCTAGATTGTGGAAGAGAGAGGTGGTAAAACAAGTGGCCTTTAATGTCTCTTCGTATGATTGGCCTTTCATAAGGCAGTTGTCCAGGTAGGGGAAAAGTATAATTCCGGGTTTTGCGAAGGTGAGCCACCACTACTGCGAGAGTCTTGGAGAACACTCTCGGTGCTGTGGAGAGTCTGAACGGTAGCACTCTGTATTGGAAGTGGTCGTGCCCTATTGTGAATTGCAGAAAGCGTCTGTGTGCTGGGTGAATAGATATATGAAAACAGACATCCTGTAGGTCAAGGGTTGGGAACCAGTCCCCTTATTCCAACGTGGGTATTATTGTGCCCAATCTGACCATCTTGAATTTTTGTACGCATACAAATTTGTTCAGTTAGCATAGGCCTAGTATAGGTCGCTATCCTATGCCTTTCTTCTGGGTCAGTAAAACCCTTTTCCCCCATGTTGTGCCGATACAGGTTCCACTGCACCTAGCTGTAGAAGATGAGTCACTGCTGCTTGAAGTAGATGGTTGTGAGAGGGGTCCCTGAAGAGGGACGGGGAAGGGTGAGTGGGCATGAAATGAAAGGGATGGAGTCACCTGATTGTACTATTTCCAGGACCCAGCGGTCCTGTGTGACCAGTGCCAGACACAGTGGAAAAACTGGAGGCGGTGGCCAAATGGGCAAATAAGCTGTGGTGCCAAGGGATGGTCGTGTAGACCCCTGACCAAGGCTTCAAAATTGTTGGTTCTTTCCCAATGTGTAGGATGTAGTTAGTTGTGCTTGGTTTTGTCTGCACCTGTGAGGTCTGTTGCAGTTCCCCCCTATGCTTAATGTGCAAAAGCCCTGCCAAGTAGTGTCAGGCTAAGTACTGTTAGGCCTCAAACTTCCGGAAGCTGTAAGAAGTGAGTACAGTAGAATCCTGCAAGCATAAGCAAAATCTATCTAGGAAGCTTTATAGATTAACAAGGAAACTCGGTAAAGGTTGATACAGACTTGTGGCTACTATGCTCTGCAACCAGAAACATCTTTAAGCTGATTTAAGGTTTTTTGAGTCTAGCAAGTTGACCACAACTAGCCGAAAAAAGGAAAGATGAGCTGGTCACAGGTGCACAGTTCATTAGTTCAAAACAACCCCAAATGCCACCCTGTAAAATTTGGCCACCCTGGTTGGTTGACTTGTTCAAAAGCACGGCAAGCAAGTACTGTATAAATAAAATGCAGAAGCGCATATGTGTGTGTGTGGTGTTGACCTAAAAGAGACCGCTCTTTGTCAGGCTCACATACACCCCCTGAACCAAAGGGACTTGCACTGCACTGACTATCTGTGCCTGGCCAGTGCAGAGAATGGTCAACTGAAAGGTAATGTATCTTTGGATGAAGACAGGGTGAGGTATTAGATAAAATGGTCTGGTAATGCTTGAGCTGGTTAATCTTAAGTCTGTATTAATACTATAGGTTAAGTTTATCAATAAATTGTTGTTTAAAAGTAGTAGGAGTTAATAGTAAATTATTATATAGCAACAGTATATGTATTGGTGCCTGGCTGGAAATGGGTACGGTGTGGGCAAGGTCAACAGATTATAAATCATAGTAACTTTGCAAGTCACTGTGCCTGTCTTCAGTATAAATTACAATAAAGTTAGTATAAAAGTTAGTAAAAGTTTATTAATTATATATATATATAGTGTTAAGATTGGTAAAATATAGTTAATCAATGTATTAGTATCACATAGAGGATTATATGCTATTGGAGGTGAATATAACACCTGTAAGGTTGTTAGCTAATCAAAAATAGCAGCATTGCATGTTCTAGTAACTGTTTCCAGTGTTAATTATCTATCATATATGAACTTATAGGAATAAGAAGTTAATGCATAATATTACTTGTTCTTGTGCCTGTCTCCAGTATAATTTGTCATTTATATTAATCCTCACTCAGTGTTGGTCCTTAATTCTGTTCTTCTTATTCTGTCTGTATTGCCTTTATAGTCGTAAGTCATTAAAAGCCTTTCTTGAGGAATAATTAGTTGTTAGTTTCTCTTTTGCGGACACTACTCAACCTCATTACATCTGTGTACACCTCATTACACCACTGTGTTGGGTGGTGGGAAGTAGCGAACACCCAGAGCCCCACTAAGGCCCTAATAGGAGCCCCCTTAGGGCTCTGATGTGTGCCTCCTCCTTCTATTAATCTCCACACTCCCATTATCATATGGTCTTGACTAGGGCTGGTGATAAGGTTGATACCATTGCCTCCTGGGGAAGGAAGGGTATATCACCAGTGTGCACAGATCGGCCCTAGAGGCTTTCATGGTGTGACGGGCTTCGCTGGTTTTTTTGGAAAAAAGTTTATCCTTCTCAAAGGGAAAGTCCTCCACTTGGTTTGCAGGTCTTTAGGGATGCTAGATGAAGACAGCCAGGAAGACTTGCTCATCACTACCATGGTGGCAGTAGTATGGGCTGCTGTGTCTGCCATGTCCAGGGATGCTTGTAGTGCCATCGTAGGCACCAGTTGACCTTCAAGGACTGATTTAAAAATCTGATCTTCTGTCCTCTGGGATATGGGAGGTAAATTCAAATAACTTGTTGTAATTGTCAAAGTCATAGCTTGCGAGGAAGGCAGAGTAATTTGCAATTCTGAATTGCAGAGCGGAGGAGTGTAAACCTTATGGCCCAGGCTGTCAAGTCGTTTGAGATCCTTATCTTGTGGTATGGTATTGTGGTTGCTTTGTTCTGTGGGTCGTTGCCTCAACCACAAGAGAGTTGGGCTGTGGGTGGGAAAATAAGAAGTCTATGTCCTTAGCTGGTACATAATAATTTACATTCAGCCCTTTTACATGTTGATAGGATGGAGGGAGGGGTCTGCCATATAGTGTCAGTGGTTTCCAGGAGGGCATCGTTTATGGATAGTGCGATCTTTGATGGCAGAGAGGGTTGGAGGATTTTCAGGAGTCTGTGTTGTCTCCTGCACTTCCTCTAATGGAATGTCCTGGCTGATTGCCACCCTCTTAAAAAGTTCCTGGAATTGCTTAAAATCATCCACATTCTGTGGTGGTGGTGGCATGAGAGCTTCATCTGCAGCTGACAGAATTATGATCGGATGATTCAGTGAAAAGTTCATAGCCCACTTCTTTGAGAGGGGTCTCAGGAGCTCTGGATGTAGATGGAGCTGGAGATAGAGGCACAGACCGGGTCTGGTGGTGGGTCTGCAAGAATGACTGGCATCATAGGCAGACCATGGGTACCACTGTGGCCACTGCATAGGGTATGATATGTGGGGCCCTGCCCAAGGGGGTACAAAACAGGGACATTGAGGCTGGTTCTTGTGGAGTACTGTGCCTTGAAATAGGTGTGGCTCTGGTGCTGGAGGAGAGTCAGGAGGGGAAAATTCTGCTTGCTGTGTTATGTCAGTGAGTGTGCCCAGGTCAGGTGGTGAGAGTGGCTGATCAAAGAGTGCGCGCTCGGTGCCAAGGAGAGGAGAGTCAGGCTCTGGGACCATGAAAATGTCAGCATGGTTTAAGAATTGTTGCTGTTCCATGGGCTGAGGGGGTTGGGGTGTGAGCTGATGTCCGCAGAGATTTCTGTTTAGCCTTGGAGGGTGCTGGCGGACTCATATAGGTGCCCTCCAGTGGTGTTGCGTCTGCAGTAGGGGTTATTGTCAGTCTTGGTGCCAATGGTCTTGTCAGTACCAGGGTGGACCATGTAGTTGGTACTGAGTCCATCGGCAGTGCCGCTAGCTTTGGTGCCAACCCCCCACAGCGGGCAGCTTTCCTCATGTCTTTGTTTCTGCGCCCCATGTGCGCCGTGCCTGAGATGCTGAGGCAGTTGTCTGTGCCGGTCTTTGGTGCTGTCAGCACAGAGGGAAATGACTTCACTGGAGACCTTTTTTGTTTGTTTAGGTCCCTGCGTGGAGAGTTTGAGGCTTCCTGCCTCTTCACATGAGAGGGTGAAGCCATGCTCCTGGTCGGTTCTGACCTAGTAGGGGAGTGTGAGGGTGAGGGTTTACTTGTGCTCGTCTCCACTGATGGCTGCAGGGATTTCTCCATTAAGAGCATTTTCAGCTGTAGGTCTCTGTTACGGGCAGCCCTGGCTTTCAGGCTATTACAATGGACACATTTTTCAGGGACGTGTGTCTCGCTTACTCACTTCCCACACAATGAGCGTCCATCAGACCATGGCACAGACTCATTGCAGGAGCCACATTTTTTTTAATCCAGGGGACTCCAGCATCATGAAGCTATGACTGCCTGGGGAGCAAGTCTCAGCGGGAGATGAACTTGAGAGAGAAAAAGGTTGTTTTTTTTTTTTAAAAACTAACAAACAATGAATAACTATTCTAAAGGAAGGGAAAGAACTCGGATATTTCTAGCTAACTATTTCTACTTGTTTCCTTCAGTGATCAGGGCAAGAGGTTCAGCACTGCCCCGAGTCCCATCTTCAGCCGAGGATGGTTGAGAAGGAACTGAGGGGGTGTGGGACACGCACACACAGACAGACCCTAACACTGCCACATGACAACAGCTGGGCGTGTGCATCCCGACTGGGCACTGCTACCGAAGATCAACAGTGCCAGGACGCACCGTCACCTGGAGTGGAGCACCCACGGGGACAGCCGTCGAAGAAGAATTTATCTTTATAACTGTAGGCCTTTACAAACTTGCCTGCACCTTTGCAGAATATTATGATAGCTACAAGTATGTGCAGCAAGGATACTTGAAAACCTAACACTTCCTGTATATGTTTTAGTTAGTTATGTTATATAATGTTCAAGCTAATCAAAAGAAATTGCAGGAGGTTTCTGCTTTCTGTCACTTCAAAGATAAGCCAAATGTCAGGAAGATAACCTCCTCTTAGCCATAAAACCATTTTTATTACCCCTAAGAGTGTTTATAAAAATCGAGAATGCATTCTTTTTCATTCTTATTTTGCTTTAATTTTTACAGCAAGTCATTATGCTATGTTTTGAAGAGTGGGTGTGTGATAGGTGCTTATATAGAATATTTAAGAGTTTTAACTGCAAATTGTATATTGTAACTGATAAATACCATTTAGCATAAAAGGTAACTAAACCACAACATCTTATCAAGACCAGGACACTTCCCTTTGTAAAAAATATTTGTTGCTACAAATGTAATCCTTGTCTCAAGAAAACAAACCATGTAACATATTTGTGTCTTAAGAAAAGACTTGATTGTGTATTTAAAAAAAAATGTAAGGATGCTTTGCCAGAGCAATAAATCTAGCTTATAAAGTGGGCTTTTCCATGCTCCCAAGAAATATCTGTAAGTAAGCCTACACAAAAAATTCCAAAAATTTGCTTGTTGAAATGAATTTTTATGACTCTAAAAAGTCATTCAGAAAAGCCTCAGAAAAACATTCAGTTAGAAATGTTTTAAACCTTTTGTCTATTCCTTAAATGTTGAAATGGCAAAAACCTTTAAGAAATGCTGTAAGAAGCCATTTGAGTATAGAATATTTATATTAATGGGGAATTGATTAATTAGCAATCTGGCAAACTCAAGCAATTCCCTCACCCAAGTCAGGAAGACACAAATAGTAATCTTTCCAAAACTTGTTATCAAGAATCAACAACTTCTTTAATAACTATTCAGACTAAGTGCTCTTTTAAGAATTATTGAATTTTAAAAAGGCTATTCTGAGACCTAAAAACTTTACATAAAAACAGGAGTATTTGGACTTCTTGAAAACAGTTTCATTGCCTGCTGAATGCTAATGAAACTGAAAGAATACCTCAGAAAATGGGCTGAATACAAGAAATTAAAATTCTAAATTTAAAGATGTTCTGAGAATTTTCTGCCACAAAGATGATAAACGAAATACAACTGTCAAGGAAGAATTACAACACTAATGCATATATGTATTAACAAACTAAATGCGCATAAGACTAAGAGGATCCTAACAACAACCCATAATGGTACTGAGCCAATAAAAGGATGACAGCAACTAATTTTAAATCTAAACAAGCCTGAAAACAGGTTTATTTTCCTATAACTTCATGAAAATAGAAAGGAGAAGAGTATACAAACTGAAATAAGCACTATCTTACACACCCTCTGCTACCCTGCTTAAACACATCAACACTCATCAATTTATCCTGACCATCCCTACAAACAAGTTGCCATAGACAGCTAAAGGAATCTAATATCTGGGAAACCTCAAGATAACCAATCCAAGGAGAGCCTCTTGAAGACTTCAACAAGCACTGATGAAAAGACATTAACTAAAGACACTACCAAGGGATTAGGTTTTTTTTAAAACTGTTCTGATGATTTTAGTGGTACAGTATATGGACATGCTGTTATAACTAAAAATATTAACAGTTTCTCCTGTTTAATCACCAAACCAATAGACTGTATATTCCTGGATAGGAGACAAGAACTAACCAGAGAAAACAGTGCGATTCAACTGGATTTAAGATTCTTACCATTTATTAATGTGCCTGTCTCAAGACAGCGCCTTAAATGGATTCTTCTAAGTGATGGATTAAATATTTTCTATGATTTCATGGGATTTAGTAAAATTATTTACCTTGCTCTCTACAAATTGGTTATTAATAATAACCAATAGGATATAGCTGTCCTTAAACTTCTTTTGCTCATTTATAAACAGTCTATTTTCTTTTGCTACACTAAGATTGAACTCTCTCTCAATAATTTTGGGAAATTAAGACCTTGGTCTCAATTTACAAAGAGAAATGTCCCCCACCAAAGGTGTGTCTACTCTTAAAGGTGTAGTCTTTGGTAATAGCTTCCAACAGATAGGGCCGGCTCCAGACACCAGCCGAGAAAGCTCATTCTTGGAGCCGCAGATTCTACAAGGCGGCATTCCATCCAATCCTAGGGCGGTGTGACAGAGTTTTTTGTTTTTGTTTTGGTTCCCCGATCCGGCCGCCCTATAGGGGGTGGAGGAGGGGAGCACCCTGCAGCAAACTCAGTAGGGCAGCCCGCGTCCTTCCCTCCCAGCTGATTGGAGCAGTGCAGCAGAGGTGTAGCGAGCGTCCTCCGACCGGAGGGGGCCCCGCAAGGAAGGGGGCCCCTAAAAGTGGCAAAAAAAATGTAAGGTATAACTAGGTAAGTGACATTTATTGACGCTATTGCACAATCCATGTCGGTTTTACTGACAAAACCGTGAAGTCATTATGATACATCATAATGCTATTGGCTACATCAGTTGTCTGTCGGTCAGTTTCGAATTTTAGTTGGACCCATTCAAATAATGTGTATTTGCATTCATAATGGCCATCGGCGGATAAATGTTATTAATTTAGTTGTTTAGTTTTTTATTGTTTCCAATGCAGAAGCGTGCTTTGTGATGTCTAAGAGAATGTATAAGAGCGGAGCTAGTAAACGAAAGCAAAAGATGCCGAGAAGGAACTTGAGAAAATTCCAAAGTTGTCAACGTATTTTGCGCTGCAATCCAACGTACAGATACAGGCACATGAAACAGACAGCGCTAGCAGCGACGAATCATATCCAGAAGTGCTTCAAGTAAGGTCGAAGGTGAAGCCAGTTGTTCTACCAAACAAACTGTGACAGATATTCCAGCTGCTGCCGGGAAAGAAGTATCTGAATCTGAACCACTGACTGATGATCCAGGAGATTGTCCGTCTATAATATCGGACAGGCAAATGTGTGACATTGTTGCACGTGGCCCACCGCAGCAGAATGAAAGTTACGAATTTCCATTTAACGAGGAAAGACGGAGGTTCACAAGTACTCATTTCTATTGAACCATGGAAAATGGCGAGAAAATAAGACGTTCATGGTTAATGTACTCAGTTCAGAAAGATGCCATTTTTCGTTTTTGTTGTAAATTATTTGGCACTGGTGACATACCGCTACGTCATGGAACATCTGCTTGGAAAGCACTGTCAAAAAAACTTCAGCAGCATGAAACAGGCAAAGGTCATCAAGACTGTATGGTGAAATGGTTTGACCTTTGGTCAGGCATAGTAAACCGTACATCTATTGACCAACTCGAATTGCAGGCTCTTCTGAAAGAAAGAGATTTCTGCAGAAATGTTGTCAAATGCATGGTTGATGTCGTTATTTTGTTATACCAATTATATTAGACCAGTAAAAACCAGCAGGATCTTATTAAAGGGGACAAGGCAAAGATGCCACATTTATTATGATAACAATTTATGACTAATAACTAATATCTTAATTCTTATACACACACATTATACCTAATACCTATACACACACACACAGACACACACACATTCACATTATACCTAATACCTATACACACACACACACACACATTCACACACACACACCCACATTCATCAGGTGTTCTGCAGCTGCTGCATAGTTACCAGTCCTGAAGATAGCTTAAGTTCATGGCTTGATTTTGCAGCTTGGGTTCGTAGCTTGTGGCAGCTAACTGGCCAGGAAAGCTGGGCACAAGGCTGAGCTGGATCTCTGTTGGGCAGGCACCGATGTTATTCCATGTTGGCAGCAGAATGTTACCCAGAGTCTCTCATCTCGCCCTTCTTTTTTATAGGCTTTTAGTTTGGATTCAAAGTCTATAGGTCTTGCTGTGTCACGCTGCCTCTGGGTTTAGATTGATCACCCATCAATTGCAGGCGTGACTTTCAGTCTTGGACCTGGCTTTGATCTTCCTTCTGTTGTTCTGTTGTCCTTTTCTTTTTAGGGTGGATGCTTCTTACTTTGTTTAGGGCTGTTATCTAGGTCTTCAGCCATTGGTATTTGAACTTTATCTCATCAGGACAGGCTGGGGCTGGAGGTTGATTCCATCATTCATACATACCTCATTCACACATCTAAACTAAACTAATAAGATTACAGCAGGGTTTGCAAAAATGAAGGTTGGAGGAAGCTTTTACAAAATGGAGTGAGTGTTTTAAAATAGGGTTTGAATTACAATATGGAACAGAAGTTACAGTATAGGCAAGTGTAGTGAATGGTGAACAGAAGTTACATTAATAAAGTGAACAATTGAAAACAATTTCATTTATCAATTCTACATTGTCCCCCTTTTGACCCTTCAATCCAGGGGCATTGAATGGGTCACACTTTATGTAATTGTTTTAAGGCAGAACCAACATAACAGTTAGGATTACTAATAGGACAATGAGGGGATGAAAAATTATATTTAGAACTGCTGACCAGGTGGGCTGCTTCTACAACACTTTGCCCCCTTGAGTTATGACCATTACAGTAGTTGTTGACATTGTAGGGCAAGGTGATTTGTTGCAAACACACCAAATAATTATAACTAGGTGAATATAACTAAACCTATTACAATTGACTAAACACCAGATATAACCTACACATAAATGAAAACAATTATAGTTATAATAATTGGGAATACAATAAAACCATTACAATCATTGGGTAAATTGACAAATAAAATGAAGACCAAGTTTGATGCAGCAATAGCCATCAAATAATAAAAGTTACTGAAGTCAGGACCTTTTTAAGCACACACAGCAAATAAGATTTTGTAGGAGGACCACAGTTGTCATGCAAGGAGGTTAAGCTGATTTGGACTTAAACTAACATTTTGTTGCTAAAATGTTGCAGAATCCCCTATTTTTTACAGTTGTTCTCCAGAGGTTTCTGGGAACCTGAAAGATGGGGCCTTACAATTATGGGCCAAGGTCTTACAGGTTATGGGGGCCCAAGAACTACCCTTTAGGGCTTGGGGGAGTAAAACCAGAGTGCATAGAGGAAAGTGTGGAATTAACAATATAAGCAAATGTAACTAACAATACAAATGTATCAATAACAAAAATTAACAACAAAATGACTATTAGATAACCTAACAAAAATAAACCTGATGCACTGGGGACCAAAGTTTTTTGGACACGAGTGGTGATTGCCAAGTTGGATGAACTTGGGGGAAGTAGAGAGAGGAAAAGACATTTGTCCTGTCTAGTGTAGTATTTCTTTCTTTCTGGTTTTTTTTTTTTTTTTTTGGACCCAATGCTAGCACAGGACACCACTAGAGACAGACACAGAACTTGCAACACAGAACACTGAACACAGACTTTGTCGCGACACTATAACCATGGTATTTTATAACTCTTCAGCTGGTACCAGCTCTCCTGATGTTCTGGTTCAGAGCCTGAAAAATAGAAGCTTAGAAACAAATTAGCACAGTGCTCCCACATGGCAGACCCTGCTCAGTCTTTGCCACAGTGTGTTTGGTACTTGGGGCTGCACAAATGCTAATTAGGTGGTTCATTTCTTTGTGACTTTAGATTTTTTTTTTTCATTTTAAAATTCCCAGCCATTTGCCATGGCCTGGAGGTCTGAGGCAGAAGCAGGCACTGTTGTTACTGTTGCAATGGCATTTTGGCCCTGGGAGGAGGAATCTACCCAAATATTCCCCCTTCCCACTCTCCAGAGAGGTCCCAAAAGTCTGCCCCTTCTGGGGTCTCAAATGTTCCTTTTTTTTTTTCTTTTCTTTTTTCTTTTAGTTGGAATAGTTTCTCTTTTAGAGATTTTTTTTTCTTTTTACAGGCTGTTAGGTGCAGGTAGCTGTCATTACAAGCCTCCCACAGCAGCCAGATCCCTGCAGCGTCTCTTTTTGTTGCATTTGGGGGTTTACATATGAGGATATATTGGGCCAAGCTATCCTCTAGATCCAAAATGGTGCAGATATTTGCAAGGCGCTTGTTCAGTCTAAGGACTGTGCCCATATCTCTGCAGGATTTGTTTAGAAGGCATTATCTCTTTAATAAAAGGTGAGGTAGAAGCTACTTTTGACTCCATTCCTCCCTCTGAGACTGTTTTCCCTTGCCTTTTCTTAAACATTTTTAATTTTGTTCAGCAAGCAGCACTGCTGGCCCCTGGGACCCTCTTGCTGCCCCTGATTTTTCTTTCTTTCTTTCTGCTACCTCTTCGGAGGCCAGCAGGTTTTGTTAACAAAATTTTTTTTTTCTACTACCTCTTCGGAGGCCAGCAGATTTTATTAACAATTTTATGTTTTCTGCTACCTACGTGGAGGCCAGCAGGATTTGTTAACAATTTTAAGAGCTCTTTATTTTCCTGCTACCCACACGGGGGCCAGCAGGTTTTGGTTAACCAAGAATAGAACTGTGCTCTGTAGAGCTGGTTGTGTGCACACAGATTGGTTTACAATAAGTGAGGCAAAAATACCAATAATCCCCCTTTCGCTATTCTCCACCAAAATGTTGTACCAATTATATTAGACCAGTAAAAACCAGCAGGATCTTAAAAGGGGACAAGGCAAAGATGCCACATTTATTATGATAACAATTTATGACTAATAACTAATATCTTAATTCTTATACACACACATTATACCTAATACCTAAACACACACACATTCACATTATACCTAATACCTATACACACACACACATTCACACACACACACACACACACACATTCATCAGGTATTCTGCAGCTGCTGCATAGTTACCAGTCCTGAAGATAGCTTAAGTTCATGGCTTGATTTTGCAGCTTGGGTTCGTAGCTTGTGGCAGCTAACTGGCCAGGAAAGCTGGGCACAAGGCTGAGCTGGATCTCTGTTGGGCAGGCACTGATGTTCTTCCACGTTGGCAGCAGAATGTTACCCAGAGTCTCTCATCTCACCCTTCTTTTTTATAGGCTTTTAGTTTGGATTCAAAGTCTATAGGTCTTGCTGTGTCACGCTGCCTCTGGGTTTAGATTGATCACCCATCAATTGCAGGCGTGACATTCAGCCTTGGACCTGGCTTTGATCTTCCTTCTGTTGTTCTGTTGTCCTTTTCTTTTTAGGGTGGATGCTTCTTACTTTGTTTAGGGCTGTTATCTAGGTCTTCAGCCGTTGGTATTTGAACTTCATCTCATCAGGACAGGCTGGGGCTGGAGGTTGATTCCATCATTCATACATACCTCATTCACACATCTAAACTAAACTAATAAGATTACAGCAGGGTTTGCAAAAATGAAGGTTGGAGGAAGCTTTTACAAAATGGAGTGAGTGTTTTAAAATGGGGTTTGAATTACAATATGGAACAGAAGTTACAGTATAGGCAAGTGTAGTGAATGGTGAACAGAAGTTACATTAGCAAAGTGAACAATTGAAAACAATTTCATTTATCAGTTCTACAATTTTCTTGTCCGAAAGAAACTTGGCATTTCGAGGAAGTAATGAAAAGCTCGGCAACTTTTTGGGACTGTTTGAATTGCTTGCAAAGTATGATACTGTCCTCAGCGAACTTTTACAGAGGATTAAGAAGGCAGACACACATGTTCAGTACCTCAGTCCACAGATCCAAAACGAGCTGATTCAACTTGTTGCCAGTAACATTCAAGAGGCCAACATAGCACAGCTTTAAAAAGCAAAATATTATTCAGTTATTTTGGACTGTACTCCCGACGTGTCACATGAGGAACAGATAGATGTCTGTGGTGTTATGCTTTGTTGAATGCAACGGTGAAGATGGTGTCAATATTCATGAAGCGTTTGTTGGTTTTCTTAATGGTCATGATACAACTGGCGAGGGCTTATTGGAAGCGTTTCTTGAAAAAGCAAACAATTTAGGAATAGACATTGCTGACATGAGAGGCCAAGCTTATGATAACGGCGCAAATATGAGAGGAAAGAATAAAGGAGTTCAAGCCCACATGCTAGAAATAAATGACCGTGCCTTGTATGTACTATGTGGAGCTCACACTTGGAAACTTGTGATCTCAGACGCGGCAAAGTCATCGAAATATGCCGTTGACTTTTTCGGTCTGATTAACAGAATATATGTTATCTTTTCTTCTTCACCTTCACTTTGGGATATACTTCAAGAACATATGCCAATATCTGTTAAAGGGTTATCGGACACTCGTTGGGAGTCAAGAATTGATGCTGTGAAGCCATTGCATTATCACCTTGAAGAATTGTGCAATGCTTTGTCATCTTTGCGAGAATATGCGCTCGAAAAGAAAGATGGCAATACAGCAACAGAAGCGCTTTTAGACCATGTTACTATGTGTACACGTGGTACGATATACTATTTCACGTCAATAAAACCAGCAAATTAATTCAGTCACCAGATGTGTCAATTGACGTACTACAGGCAGAAGTCGGTGCTACAATGAAGGTTTTGGAAGACTATCGAAATACAGGATATAACTCTGTGGTCACAAATGCATGTGAAATAGCAGAGCATATGGGTATCGAGCAGGTGCTTCCAGAAACCAGGGTGCGAAGTAAGAAGAGAATGTTTGATTACGAATGTGCTGATGATTCGAGTCGTCTTTCTGCCGAAGAAAAATTCAAATCACAGTTCTTTCTTGTTCTCACTGATCAGGCCATATCTTCTGTTTCATCGTGATTTGACCAACTCGTGGAGTGGTATAAGTTGTTTGGATTTCTGTACAACGCTAACAGCCTGAAGCAGTGTCACAGAGAAAATGAACTGGAGAATCACAGCAAAAATTTTGAAAGAAAAATGGGAGACATTGATGCCAACGAACTCATAATGGGATTGAATCGTTTTATTTATGTCATCGAGAAAGAGAGAGGACTTGTCACGGCAAACAATTTTTTAATGTACATATACAAGAACAGCCTTCAGGAGATATATCCGAATCTTTGCATTTGCATCAGAATTCTTCTGACCACACCAGTGACTGTCGCTGGTGCTGAAAGGAGCTTCAGCAGAATGAAACTGATCAAGAGTATCCTGCGCTCAACCATGACAGATGACAGGCTTTCTGCGCTTGCAGTTATCTCAGTCGAAAACAAGATTGCCAGATCTCTGGACTATGACGCATTGATTAACCAATTTGCGGAGAACAAGGCTCGAAAGAAGCGCTTTGCGTAAATACGGAATACATGTACACTGTAGGCCTATATATACATAATATGAACCCTGTATATTGTATAAAATAAATACCGCGTTCCAGTTTCTGCATTGTAAGGGGCCCCAGACATATGTTCGGAGGGAACCACGTTCTTTGTTGCTATGGCCCTGCAGCGCAGACAGGGCCGGCTTTTGAAAGTGCAGGGCCCAATTCAAAAATTTTTGGTGGGGCCCCAGCAGGAATGACTTGAAAGGCATATTTTATAAAAAAATTTTTTTTATTTCTTAGCAACTGGTTCCCTATAAAAAGTTCTGATTTAAGGGATGTGCCACAGTGTTTATTTTTTGTTCCAATAAGGTTACCATACGTCTGGATGGCAATTTAAGAACCAAACACCTGACACGTCTTGGAAAATATGGATGTATGTTAACCCTACCTAAAGTTCTTTTTTAAAATGATGGGCCTGAACTAGAAATAAGCTGTTTCACATGTGTGGGTCCCCACCACTCCGTGGGGGTATGCTAGGGTGACCAGATGTCCCGATTTTTATAGGGACAGTCCCCATTTTTGGGTCTTTTTCTTATATAGAATCCTATTACTCCCAATTCCATTCCAATTTTCACACTTGCTGTCTGGTCACCATAGGGTGTGCACATGTGTGGGTCCCAGCTGCTCCCTGCCCCCCTCATTGAAGCAGGTGTGCAGAGTTACTGCCTTGGGAACCGCAGGGCACCAGTGGACATGGGGCTGGCTGGAGGCAGGGCAGGGGCTGACTGGAGGCTGTCTGGATGCGGGCAGGGCAAGGGGTGGGGGGCTGGCTGGATGTAGAACTGATAAATGAAATTGTTTTCAATTGTTCACTTTATTAATGTAACTTCTGTTCACCATTCACTACACTTGCCTATACTGTAACTTCTGTTCCATATTGTAATTCAAACTCCATTTCAAAACACTCACTCCATTTTGTAAAAGCGTCCTCCAACCTTCATTTTTGCAAACCCTGCTGTAATCTGATTAGTTTAGTTTAGATGTGTAAATGAGGTATGTATGAATGATGGAATCAACCTCCAGCCCCAGCCTGTCCTGATGAGATAAAGTTCAAATACCAACGGCTGAAGACCTAGACAACAGCCCTAAACAAAGTAAGAAGCATCCACCCTAAAAAGAAAAGGACAACAGAACAACAGAAGGAAGATCAAAGCCAGGTCCAAGGCTGAAAGTCACGCCTGCAATTGATGGGTGATCAATCTAAACCCAGAGGCAGCGTGACACAGCAAGACCTATAGACTTTGAATCCAAACTAAAAGCCTATAAAAAAGAAGGGCGAGATGAGAGACTCTGGGTAACATTCTGCTGCCAACGTGGAAGAACATCGGTGCCTGCCCAACAGAGATCCAGCTCAGCCTTGTGCCCAGCTTTCCTGGCCAGTTAGCTGCCACAAGCTACGAACCCAAGCTGCAAAATCAAGCCATGAACTTAAGCTATCTTCAGGACTGGTAACTATGCAGCAGCTGCAGAACACCTGATGAATGTGGGTGTGTGTGTGTGTGTGTATAGGTAATAGGTATAATGTGTGTGTATAAGAATTAAAATATTAGTTATTAGTCATAAATTGTTATCATAATAAATGTGGCATCTTTGTCTCGTCCCCTTTAATAAGATCCTGCTGGTTTTTTTTTTTACTGGTCTAATTTAATTGGTATAACATGGAGATAGGGGTGTATGGGGTGGGCTGCCTGCCTTCAGGCAGGGCCGCAGAGGGGTGTGGCATGGGTTGGCAGGGCTGGAGACAGAGGAGTGCGGGAGTGGCTGGCTTCAGGCAGGGGGGTGCAGCAGGGGTTGGCTGAAGACAGGGCAGGGGGTGTGGCAGGGGCTGGTACAGGCAGGGCAGGGGGTGCAGCAGAGGCTGGCTGAGATGGGCTGGTGTGGGCTGGGCAGGGCAGAGGGTGTGGGGCTGGCTGGAGATGGGCTGGCTGTGGGCAGGGGGTGCAAGGCTAGCTTCAGGCAGGGGCTGGTTCAGGCAGGGGGTACAGGTCCGGGGGGTACAGCCCACCCTGTCCGGTGAGTGCCCCTCCTCCGCCCTCCCCCACTAGGGTAGCAGCAGCAGCCCAGGGCTATTTAAAGGCCCCAGGGCTCCCCTGCTTCCATCACCCCGGCCTGTAAATAGCAGAGGGAGCCCTGGGGAAGCGGTGGGACTCCGGCGGCCATATAAAGGATCAGCGGCAGAGGCAGCTGGAGCCCCGGCCCTTTAAATAGTTCCCTGAGCCCCCCACTACCACAGGGCTCTGGGGGCTATTTAAACAGCCCAGGGCTCCCCTGCTTTACACCCCGGCCCTTTAAATAGCTGTGAGAGCCCCGGGGAAGCAGTGGGGCTTCAGCGGCTATTTAAAGGGCTGGGGTGGTAGAAGCAATAGGAGTCCCGGATTTTTTAAATAGCCCCCAGAGCCCTGCAGCCCTATTCTAGGGCTCCAGTAGCGGGCCTCTGGTGGCAATTTAAAGGGCCCAGGCCCTTTAAATTGCCCCCTGGGGAAGCTGGGCCACTCCAGTACAACATGTACCGGGGCTTGGGCGCACGGCCCTCTTAGGCGTGGAGCCCAATTCAGGGGAATTGGTTGAATTGCCCTAAAGCCGGCCCTGCCTCCTGGCAGGTGGCGCAACAGTCAGGGCCGCGAGGTGAGCGCACTGCTGAAGCCCTGGCCACCTCCCTTCTCTCTCTTCCTCCCTGCTCCCTCCCTCTCCCCCCCATTAGACCAGGTACGCACTCTGCAGCACAGGGAGTCCCCCGTGCATCCGGCTGCCCTGTAGGGTTTTTTGTTTTGTTTTTTTCCCCTGCTTTGCCGTCTGCGCCATTCCCCGCTTTGCGCACCAGCACTGCATTTTTTTTTTTTTTGTCTCCCCCCCACCCCGCTTTGCTGCTCTGGCTGTGCCGCAGGTTTTTTTTTTCTCCCCTGCTTTGCCTCTCCGCCCCTGCCTCTTTTTTTCTTTTGCTTGGGGCGGCAAAATAGTCAGAGCCAGCCCTGTCCACAGAGAGAGCGAGAGAGAGAGAGAAGAGATTGTAACAGAAGTAACAGGTTTATCATTTGTGTTTTGTTATTTGTATTGGTTTGTTTAATGTTTTCTTTAATAATAAAATAGCCCTGGTTTTTAACTGTGATTATTTTGCTTGGTTTTAATCGTGATGTGCCTTAAGGTATGTAAAAGAACTTCTGTGACTCAAACAGTGGGAGTCACACATTTCTCAATTGTCAGTAAGATAAATAAATAATGGCTTACCACTTCTTGTTTTTCTAGACTAGTAACTTTAGGGGTAAAATTACTTTGGCATCCAGCACAATTTAAAATTACCACATTCTATCCCACAATACTGCTTACATGTCATCAACTTCTGGGCAAATTTTGTAAATATATTTTGAGAAAATATTTGTAACAACACAAATACTGCATTAATTAAGAACCTTAAGGCCCAACCTAAAGAGCAACTGCTAACTTATGCAAAACAGTCTATTTAGAGACAAATTGCCCTGTATTTTTATATTTTGTGTTTTCTGCCATTTTTTACTTGAGACATATTTGCAGAAAAACAAGATAGTTGTTTCTTAAAAATTTGTCTGCTCCTGCAGCTGCTTTCCTACAATCCTCTATTTGTGACATAATTTTTGCAACAATCAATGGTGATGTCATCACAATGGGAAAAGATTACATGGAATGCTAAAAAACAGCGGCAGCAGGTGAATTCTTAAACCACTGAGCCTATATTCCTTCAAACCTCCCTTATAAACAAGGGAAAGAGAAATGTATCTACTTTAATTGTTTCTATGAGTATACCTACAGCCTATCACAATAGCATATGAACGTGCCTCACAATACATTAAAAAGCATATGAAATATCAAGAAATACAGAAAATAAATAAAATGTGTTATATACCAATTTTTCCCTAAATAAAAGACAAATTCCGTGCTGGACTGTACCCTGTGCAATCCCATTAACTGCAATGGAATTGCACAAGGTATACATTAGTACAGAATCTGATGCAGAATATTTTTCAATGTTTTCCATTAGGCATCCCAAACTGAGTTGTGACCTTCCAGTTCTGGTGTAAAACATGTTCTTACTTGTCATGTAATAGATGTGTGCACTTTCAAGACTGAGTCAAAATATTACCAATCTAAGGTCCTACATGTTCTCCAGGAGTGTGGCATGTAAGCAAATCTCAATATTGTAAAGTTGAAACATTAAATTTTTTTTCTTCGTACAGTGGATGTTTGTTTTGCATGTCACGTTTGGTTTGGTTTTTCTTTCTATTTGATGATGATATGGGAAGGGTAGGTTGTAGAAGAACATTTCACATTTTGATCTGAATGCTCTGAAATTTATTCTCATCCAGATCTCTTCTGGGAGTGAGTTTCAGATTCATAAGCCAATTGCCGAAAAAGCTGTTGCTCGTATGCATGAGTCTCACTCCTGATGTTGCCAGCTTGATGGACCAGTAGAACGTAGCTGCCATAAAAAAAATTGTTCAGGCAGGATGAAAATGTCCCTAGGTAACTTCAGTTAATGCCTGGGAGGACTCTGACCTAATACTGAAGAGAGCCAGTGAAGAGAGGAAAACACTGAGGTGATGTGTTGTTGATGAGCAGATTGCTGTATTCTGAATCAAAAGGAACTTTCTTAAAGCTATCAGAGGGGTAGCTGTGTTAGTCTGGATCTGTAAAAGCAGCAAAGAGCCTGTGGCACCTTATAGACTAACAGATGTATTGGAGCATGAGCTTTCATGGGTGAATACCCACTTCGTCGGATACTTTCATTATAGTAATACACTATAGCTAGGAATCAGCCATGGCAGCCTCAAATGCAAGGATCACCATGTGTAAAGGCTGATTCCCCACTCTGGCTCTTAGAGTGCAGAAGGTGGGGGCCTGCAAGGATTCTAAAAATTAATACTGGCCATTCCAGGCTGGTATTAAACTCCCAAGGTCACAGTTTCTCTCTGACCTTGGAGGGGTAGATGCTGCCACCACCCAAGTGCAAAAACCCCTGTAACTCAGGAAGGCTGGGGAATTCCTCCCTGTAGGGTATCCTCAAGCCCTTTCTCCCTCCCTCTGGGGAAAAGCTGAGAAAGAAAACAAAGGAAATTAGCTGTTGCCCCAAGCTAATTAGACAACATATGCACAAACCAACTAGGACATCAAAAATCCAATCCTGTTCTTAAAAAATAGTAAATTTTGCTAGATATAAAAAAACCACTTACAAAATTTAAGTATCAGTAATAACCTTTTTGAGGTCCAGCTTAAAGGTTACAAGCAAAACAAAAAGCATTTGGGGTTAGCACAGGGGAGTCCACAAGCCAATAAGAAATAATCCTAATCACGTCTTTTCAGACATTCCCTGATTTACTTACACATCTGGGGATTCCAAATACGTAGTTCTAGGTATGATCATATACCTGGCTTAAAGCTTCTCATAGCATAATTCCAGCCTTGTCCTGCTCTTTCCCAGAGAACCACAACAGATAGACAAAGGGAAATTTTTTCCCAATTTTAAAATGTTCTAGCCCTCCCATTGGCTCTTTTAGTCAGGTGCTCACTCCTTTCCTTTTACCTGTGGGCTTGTTAACCTTTTACAGGTAAAGCAAGTAATGAACAGCTCCTGATGGGTTTTATAGCTAGCTGGCTGGCTGAGTGTCCATAAAAGGGAGCTCCCCTCATCCCCTTCATTTATCACACCATGGTTAAAGCAGAATTTGACAGAAGTGAGGGCAGTATTCTTGCCAGCTGTAGATGGAAAAAGCTGTTTTTTGCAACCATAGCTATTAGGGTATCCAGAAGTAGTGTGGAGTCCAAGTGAACATGAAGGTTGCGAACTGTGGAGGAAAAATTAGGGAGTTGTTATAAAAAACTGAAGACTCAGCTTCTGTTATAAATACAGATATACATTAGACAATGCTTTTATAAAGAAGACCCCAGAGTATCAATACTAAATTAATTGACACATTTAAAAACATCTTCATAATTCTTGTAATAACTGATTGAGTTGTTGGTTTTATTCTACTCTGCAGGTCAAGGCAAAATGTAGTAGTTCTTTTTTATGCTGTTTTTCTTTGCCTTCTACTGAATTAGAATCAGAGGGGCAGTGGTGTTAGGCTGGATCTGCATGCATCCGACAAAGTGGGTATTCACTCATGAAAGCTCATGCTCCAATACGTCTGTTAGTCTATAAGGTGACATAGGACTCTTTGCTGCTTTTACTGGATTAGTGTACACTCGTTTGTTCAATTAATCGTAAATAGAATTTTAAAATTGACTCTTAAAATCATAAAGGAAAATTAAAATTGATATGCTGCTACCAAGTAGCCACTATTGATGTTATAGTAGCCTGGTACTTAGATTCACAGAATCCAAGGCCAGAAGGGACCACTGCATCTCCACTGAAGGTAAGACAAAAAGTAATGGGCTTAATCTACAGCAAGGGAGAATTAGGTTAGATATTAGGAAAAGCTTTCTAACTGTAAGGGTAGTTAAGCTCTGGATAGGAAGGAAAAAGGAAAGATGTGGAATCCCCATAATTGGGTTTGAACAGGTTGGACCTGTCAGGGATGGTTTAGATTTACTTGTTCCTGCCTCAGGACAAGGGGCTGGACTTGATGACTTCTTGAGGCCTCTTCCAGCCCTAAAATTCTGTGATTCTATATTTTTACTTTCACAAACTTTTAAATCCGGATGTGGGATTTATTTCAGTGAACCAGGAGAAAGCTTTTGATAGACTTGACCGTGTCTATCTTTTTAAAATATTGGAAACATTTTGGATTGGGCCAGTTACTTTATATATATATTGTACCATAATGTTTTAGTGTTTTAAAGATTAAAGGAGGGTCTTAGTTGCTGCTTACCAGTACATAGACGTGCTCTTCAGAGGTGCCTTCCGTTTGGGATGTTATCGGCCCTGAGCCTGGAGCCACTCTTGTACCTCATAAGAAGCCCACTGACTGGCTTGCCTTCGCCCAAGGGGCCAAATGCTTTCCTGGTTTGTCTGTCAGCCTATATTGATGACATCTCAGTTTTTATTATGTCTGAAGGTGATGTGCAGGCAATTTGCACCTGTCCAATATATGAACAGGTATCCTCTGCTCGAATCAATTGGACAAAGAACAATTTGATCTTACTGGGATCTTGGCAGTGTAGTAGTTCCCAATTGCTGTCCTCGCAACTGCAATATTGGGGGCATCTCTGGGATGAAAGTGCTGTTTTTTTATTTCTTATCTGAACAATATAGATGTGGGAGACATCTGTGGAGGGCGAAAGGCCTCCTGCAGAAATAGTACTGGTTGCTTGCTGGACTTCCTTTTTGAGGATAGGCTTTGGTTGCCAACAAATTCATGACCTCAATGCTGTAGCACCTACCGCTGTATCTGGACCCTATATCAGAACTGCTGGACTGGATTCAGAGTCACATCAACTATTTTTTGGAACTGTTACACCTGGTTTCCCTCTGATTTGCTGTTCTTGCTGTTAGATTAGTGAGACGGGGTCATTGACCTGGTGAGTAGGGTGTCAGCTTTTTGCCTTTGGTCTGTTCAGTGGCTTTCTTTCTCTTGCTGGGGAGATGGGCTTTGACTCTTATTTGTTCTGATAGGACATGGTTATTTAGCCTTGATTTACCTACATTCTACAATGGCCTTTTCAACTCCTGATGACTCCTGCAAAGTGCTCAGCCAGACAAGGCATTTTACAGTTCATGGCTCTTGGACAACACACATTTTTGTAACCCTCTTTTCCCCTTCAAGGCTGTCTCCTCCAGGAGTCTTCTTCTGCTTTTACCCAGGCTGGGCTGACCAAGCTTATCCTGCCTGATTGCTCTTGGTTGGTTGAGTTGGAGTTGGCGGTAGCCATCACTATTCAGATTGGAATCTGATCTGGGTGGTTATGGGTAAGACCCTCTCTGATTTACAGTCTCAGCAAGCTGCTCAGTGTCTGCAAAGGGTTTTTGAGTGACTGTTCTTGCAGACGGCACTCCTGCATTCCCTTCACAAGCTATCTTCCCTTTTGTGACCCAAGATTTCGTTACAGCTGGGCAGGCTCTTATCCTCAAAGCGTCTGACAGATGCTTCTTTTCCACTTATGAATAGGGCCCTTCCAAATTCACAGCCATGAAAAATGCCTCACGCAACATGAAATCTGATCTTCCCTGTGAAATCTGGTGCTCAGCTGGGGGCTTCTACCCTATGCAAGACTCTAGCTGCTAGTCCCAGCAGGGAATATGGAGGGACAAGTCTTCCTCTTCCTGTACAGGGGCCGCACTCAGGATGGGTCTGACACACCTCTGGGAACCTTCCCTCTCTGCAGGAAGCTGCACAGCTCAAGCTGTCACTTCCGCACATGGAGAGGCTATAGTTCAACCTGTCACAAACAGCCACACACACACAAACCCTGCACAGAGAGGCTGTGGCTCAAGCTGACACATACACACACACCCCTGCGTGGAAAGGCTGTGGCTCCAGCTATCAGTCCTCCATGCTGCTGGGAAAACTGGACATATGGTAACCCACCCCCCGCATCCTGTGATCCTCACTTCTGCACTGCTGCTGGCTGTGGCACTGGCTTTAGAGAAACAACAAGGAGTCCGGTGACTCCTTAAAGACTAACATTTATTTGGGCATAAGCTTTCGTGGGTAAAAAACCTCACTTCTTTGTTAGATACAAGAAGTTGCATCTGAAGAAGTGAGGTTTTTTTACCCACGAAAGCTTATGCCCAAATAAATCTGTTAGTCTTTAAGGTGCCACCAGACTCTTTGTTGTTTTTGTGGCTACAGACTAACACAGCTACCTCCTGATACTTGGCTTTAGAGAGGCAGCTGGCCAGCTCAGAAGGCAGCACCTTTGAGCAGCAGGGCAGAAGTAAGCATGGCAATCCCATGACCCCCCTACAATAGCCTTGGGACTCCCTCTCCCCATGGTTACAACACTACTGTGAAATTTCAGATGTAAACATCTAAAAAGGTGAAATTGACTATTTTTAAAAAACCCTGGCTGTGAAATTGACCGAAATGGACCTTGAAGTTGGTAGGGTCCTACTTAAGAACAAGAAGCAGCTCTATGGGTTCTGTGTAAAGATGCGGTATTATGCTGCCCAATCTGATCTACCCACACTACTTGGATACGTTAGTCCCTGAATGACTCCATGTCCCTAAGCACTTGGGTGACTTGGCAGTGGTGAGTCTTGCGTCTTAGCAATTGCTTTGTGAGCCACATCACCTGAGGGGGAGTGTAGGCCTCACGCCTTCTGTTTGGCCTCTGCTATGGCCTTTCGTTTTCTCCTCCATTGTCCGTGTTTGATTCCTCTTTGATTTTTTACAGCAGCTTCCCAACGATTTCAGTCTGGGTTTTTGCACGTCCCTGTTAATTCTGGGAGTGAGATACAGCACTCGCATGTGACCTGTTTCCTGCCTGGGCAATTTTTTTACTGGGTCAGGCCAAACTGGCCTTTTTGACGGCAGGGGCAGCGGGTTGTGATGCTTTGATGCTGTTCTGTGCACTGCCTGCCCCCCGGCCTACACCTTTTATAACTTGTAGCTTGGCCGCCTTGTGGTTCATCGGTGCGTTCGCAGTGTATTAGGTGAACTTGGCGGGGGTGACGCCTGGGCTGTGTTTATCTTTAACTACAGCTGCTGCGTTTACACTGCAATACATGGTATCAAATAACACTTTGTTTATGTTTTATATGCTTCCTTCTGGAGTTTACACGTCATGTTTCTCAGGCCCACAGAGGCATGAAAGTGCCGACACCCTCCCCAGCTCGCTTGTTCTGCAGTCTCCGCCCCGTCCAGGGCCCGTGTGTGCGGAGCCGGGCTGCCGGCAGTGTGGGCAGATATCAAGGGGCCGTGGGGCTCCCCCTTCTGCGTGCGGGCCGCTGCCGGGTCCCCCCGGGGGGCGCGGAGCGCGCCGTACCGGCGGCTGATGGCAGCTGCGCAGGATGACACGGGCCCATCACGTGGGTGAGCCCTCCCCGCCCCTCGCCGTACGGGACCCACGGGCCGCTGCCGTCGCCGCCCAGGGGACTCCGCCAGCGGCCGTGCCGTGCGCCACAGCTCGGAGGGTCCTGCAGCCACACGGAGCCTCAGCGACCCGTGCCCAGCACCCCGACGCCCATCAGCGCTGGGCTTCCGCTGCAGGAGGCGGCCCGGCCCGCAGCACGGTGAGTGCCAGGAGCCAGCCGGCCTGATCCTGCCCAGGGCGCCGTGCCCGGAGGCAGCCCCCGTCCCTGGAACCCGGCTGCGCCTTCGAGAGCCCAGCGAGCGGTGGGGGGGGACGGGCAGCGAGCCGGGACTCGGTCGGGGGAGACGGGGGCGGGCAGCGAGCCGGGGCTGGTGGTTAGCGAGCTGAGTTGGGGGGCAGGTAGTTAGTGAGCTGGGGAGGGGGTGGTTGGCGAGTCACGACTGTGGGGGGATGGTTTGGTGCTGGAGGATTATCGCGCTGGTTAGTGGCCAGGGCGGGCGGTAAAGATAGGGTGTTGGGTGGGTTTTGGGGCCAGGGAGGCTGCTGGCTTGTTAGGGTGGGGAGGCTGTCAGTGTTCCAGGACAGGGTGGGGACAGTCGGAGTTGTGTGTGCGGGGAAGTAATGGGGTTGCTGTCTGGATTACAGTGTTGTGATGTGGCGGTGTCTGGGAGGCTGGAGGTTTAATGTGCCAGATCAGAAAGTAGCTGATGAGGGAGTTGTGATCTACTGAAGGATATGCTGGTGCTGGCAGAGGTTAGTGAGCTAGGGAAGAGCTAGTTTGCCATTGGAATTGGGGCATAGTGCCACAGTGGAGAGACAGCTGCTGAGGGAGAGGGTTAGTGTGCCAGGTTGGATGGGGGCACCCAGGTGATGGATGAAGCGGCTTAGAGTGCCCAGGTGAGGGTTGCTGCTGGAACTGGTATGTTTAGAGAAAGAGGGTAATGAATGTGGCCTTCTTGGTTTTAAATGCTGTAATGTCTGGAAGCTCACATTGCAACAAGGGGGAATGATCTTGTCACTATTCTTTCTACTGTCAAAAGGTAGTTTTAGGATTTTACAGACATTATTTTCAGTGATGGAAGTGGCCCAGCGATGTGTTTTGAGTTACAACCTGGGGCAGACAAGCAGCTGCAGTCACAAGTTCTGAATTCTTGAGGGAGGGAGGAAGGATGTGAGTGAGTGATTGATAATGACATCTCTTTAGGCCAAAGCTGTTGGTTACATCTCTACTTTAACCGAGGAGCAGTGAAATGGGTATAGTTACCCTAGACATTTGTGGTATGAAATTCCAGATGAGTTGGGAATTAAGCAATAGGTACGAAATTCTCTTTTGTGAATGCTTCCAGACTTTCTCCTCGCTACAACCCCAGAGCTATGAGAAATGAAGGACGCATCAGTAATGAACGGATTCCTCCCTGGCTCTTAGGTAGATTGATTTTGTTTCTAGGTGGTTATTTGAGGCACAGTTGCAGGGAGGCTGCCTATTTGTGTAAGGGAGGCCTGGACTGAAGAATCCTGGTGTTGCTTCCTCTGACTCAGCAGTCCTACCTCAAAGACTCATGGATTGTAGCCCAACCAGCCAAGAACTCCCCAGAAAGGGTGATCTGTTTACAATAGCCCTTCTAAGGACTATACTGGAGTCAAATTACAAAGACCTCATCTGAATTCCCATCTTTTATACAAAAAGGCAATTTTTTTGTTTCCTATGTGGCTGGGGAGGCCTGTACTGAAGAGCCCTGGTGTTGCTTCCACTGAGCCAGCAGGCCTAGCTGAAGACTCATGGATTTGTGTGTGGGGGTGTTACAGGGCTGGGTATGGTTAATATGCTTTATGGTAGTGTGCTGGAGTGGGTGGGGCTTAGTGAGCTAGGGCAGGAGATGGTTAGTGCTAGGGCTGGGTTACTGGACCACAGATATGGGTTATTATGCTGGAAACTTCAGGTTTCCCATTTCTGTTGTTCGGAAAAGTATATGGAGACACAGACACCCCAACCCCCTAAAAGTTTTAACATTGACTTAAATATTCTACCTTATTGCATTTTAAAATTATAAATGGAAGTATGGCCCTGAAATTACAGGGCTTTCTGGTGTGCACAGTTTATAAATAAGGAGAACAACTGTATAACCGTTGTAAAGAATGACAGGGGTATACTTTCTTTTTTTGTGTGGAAAGGGATAGTCTCAGCTCAAATTTGGCTTCGGATGTGAGTTTTGTAAAACAATACTTCTCTGTTGCTCTTAGAGCTTTTGTCATCTCTTCCTGGAATCTAGATTGAAAAATAGATTTTTTCAAACAAACAAGCACTGCCTTGTAGGATTCATAATCCCAGCATAGAACTACGCCTGGATCCTGCATTGACTGTAGTAGACATTGGGAGCTCTCAGCACCTTGCAGGATCAGACCCAATTGTATTAGAACTGAACGTGAAACTGACCCATTTATATATCTGGGTGGAAAGATATTAAAAAAGTTTACAAAAATCTTGTAATTCTAAGGTGCTATTGTAACAAATAAAGACAATTAAAAATAGTATGAAACTGACGTTATGCTCCTTAAAATTTTTGGGTGTTGCTTGTAAAACTAGTGATCTAAGAGAAGAAATGCCATTCAGAAAGACAGAACTAGCCTTTCAAATTTATCACTGGGACCTGCATACAACTCCCAATTAGCCCATAAAACTTTGCTTGCTGGATGAAGGGCCAAGTTTTGCTTATTTTTGTAGGTAGTGTCTTTATGATGTATTTATATTATAGTAGCTTCTAGAGGAACCAACCAAGATGGAAGTCTGCTGTTTGCTAGGTGGTGTTGTCACCATCATCATGATGTTCCCATTACACTTCTGGCATTTAGGACAGTGATGAAGCTCCTCCACTCCTGTCTGTTTCTGACAAGTCTTTCAATGGTTCCCCAGCCGTGCCCTAGGTTTTTCAGCTCGAGTTCCACAGCACTTTGCCATGTTGTTTTCAGGTTGCCTCATTTCAGCTTGCCTTCAGGTGTCCATCTTATTGCTACTCTGGTGATAGAATCAGTTTCCATCTGAAGCACATGACTGATCCATCTCCAATGCCTCCTGGCAGTGACGGTGCTCAGATCCTCATGACTGCACTGTGTCAATAGAACTTGGTTTGAGGTTGTTCTGGGCCAAAAGATATGGAGGATTTTTCTGAGGCAGGTTGAATGGAATGAAGACAGTTTGGACATACCATATTTTCTCATTCCCCAGCAGTCTGCGCTATAAAGTAGTGTTGAAAGCAGGGTGGATTTGATTTAAATCACTAGTCAGGAAGACTCTATTTATTCATGGATTTCTAATAAAAGTGCATTCTTGTTGGTTGTTATAACCTTAATACATATTCTTCACAACTCAGAGATAGATGTAGGTTTCATTTTTAGAAGATACACACTGTACATTTTTAAAGTGATTTATTTTGAAAACTTTTCAGATTAGTTTTACAGCTATATCAGAAAATGAATGATTGGTTATTTCATTTACCAAAGGTTATTGAAGCAGATATTTATGAAGTAATTGGGAGGTGAACTGTCTCCCATTCAACAGGTTAATCATTAATATTTGGAGGATTTTCTTGCCATGCTGTATTAGGAGGAGAACATCACCAGACAGGCATTTAAATTGTTTTATTTAACTAAAATAACTTTATGTATTCTGGATTTTTTTCTTCAACAGCAAACACATTATTATATTTTAACAAAACAAGCATATTAATTTTTGAATTTTAGTTAAACATTCAAGTTTTTTAAAATCAGGTTTTTGTTAAAATTGTTTTTAACTAAAATAGTTACATTTTTTTTTTAAGAAACAAAAATTAAATAGACTATGTCAGCCAGGTCAACATGAGAAACTTAAAATATTGGCTTCTGCAGCTAATTTAGTCGTTTTCACCTTCATTTTCCTGTTTGTTCATAATCTGGAAAAGAAAAACAAGCTTTCCTGCTTTTTCAGGTTCCAAACGATTTCTCAATTTGGAATGAATTAGTCCAAAGGAAGGAAATAGTCTTTCTATGGCGGCAGAAGAAAGTACTGCTGCTAAAAGTGAGATTATCACTTCAGCAGTCTCTGAATCCAAGTGCTTAAGTGACTTCCACCAGTTCACTGGTGTGACTTTCTTTAAAACATCATCAACAAACATATATTTCTTGAATGGTTCACCCTTAGCTCTGAAGTTTATTATAGCTGGCATTATGGAGGGATGATTGCTGGATGTTCACGTCATAGCCAACTCCTCTTCTTCAGCAGTTAAAGTTTGACCCCGGTACTGAGTATTGAGAATACTTGTAAGAAAATGAGCTGGCAATAGTGCTGTTCCCGTTTGTTTTTTTTAATGCTTGTAGTTTAACTCTGTTATTGCATATTTCTCTTTTTAAGATCTCACTAAGTTCCTTCAAATTTCAAAAGTGTCAGCAGTAAAACAGCTATTTTCTTGCATTTTGTTCAAGGCTATAGAAATAGTCTTCAGGGTACTCGGCATGTGCTCAACATTTCTCTCAAGCCCAATGTTGAGAACTTTGGCTGTGATGGTGCCATCTATTTTTTCATGATTTTGTTCACAAACTATCATCAGATTAGGCAGTTCTTGATATAGTGCTCAAAACAGTCCACTACTGAGTTCGATCGCACGTCTTGTGGGTGAGTTAGCTTGGTTCCTCCCACTTTTTTCAGAGTAGCTGCTGCAAAGTGGTTGTTATGGAAGTATTTTGCAATTTCAACAACATTAGGCTTTATTTCTGGAACACTGAAGTCTTTGGCTAGGAGGTACATGAAATGAGCACTGCAACTGTATGTTATTAGCTTGGATTCTCTTCTAAATAATTTCTTCTTATCTTGGGTACATTTGCAGCATTGTTTGTGACCAAGCTGCGTACTGAACATTTGAATTTTTTTTCATAGTTTGTTATAGCTTTTACTGCTACTCCTTGTACATAAGTATTCTGCTGTGTGTGCATTTCCTGATGTATCAATTGTTTCTGTAAGGAGGACTTTCCCTTCTTCTGTGGTCATATAAGTGCATACAACAGGATCATTGTGGACATTACTCCACTCATCAAGACTCAGGTTAACAATTTCATCCTCTAGATCTTTTGCACACTGCTCGATTTCTCTTCCATACAGTTTATCCAGCAATTTGCTTGCAACATTTGCTCTGTTGTGTGGACTGTATCCTGGTCTTAATGACTGAACTGTGTTAATGAAGTGTAGGTTCTCAATCATACAGAAAGGAGAGTTCTTTGTATAAACAAACCAGGCAATTTTTTCATTAATTACCTCTTTTTGTAATCTGCTGGTTCTTATCACAAACTTATCTATGGCTGTTTCTGGATGATGGGAGATTTTTTTTTCGTTTTCCCACAGATATTATGGCTATATTACATACACAATGTGACTGAAACACTATCATTGGCAGATAACTCTGAAACTGATAGAAGATGATGGTGATCTTGAAGGTGGCTAGTCTTCAGAATCCTGTATGTTGAGGACAGAGTCTCCTAAACAAAATAAGTCAATGCCGTTATTTAATTATTATTACCAAACTGCTCATTTAATATTACTCATTGCATTCACTGACAATCCGTACTAACTTAAAGGTGACATAGTAAAAGAAAGATCTGCCTATTTCAGCTATTTATTTTTTTATCACAATTGCATCTAAAATTATGTTACCATAGAGTAACAACTATATTTTTTTCTCAGACATGAGAATTCAAGCATAGTCCAGAAAGAAGACAGGCAGTCCTTAAGAAAGAAGTATGAAATAAAAAAGATTACCAACCTGAAGATCCTGCATGTTCAGACGTGTTCCTTTCATCCTCTTCAATGTATCTGCCTCCTGTGAAGGAACACTTCTCATGATGGTGTTTCATTCGGGCAACCAGGCCTTGCATTTCTTTGTTGCACTGTTTGCATTTTGCATGCATGCCTGTCTTACCCACAGATAGAGGAACTTCATTAAAATATTCCCAAACAGGGTCTGTTTTACGGCCTGCTGCCATTATAGGTTTTTCCTTCTAGTGAGAGAATGGTATGGTAGATCTCAAATCAATGAAGGTTACACTCAGAAAGACCTCAAGACTTCTGGAATATGCTGCTCAAACAGTTTCACTTTTGTTTCTGCTGGCTGCCCCTTCCTTCTCACATTTATCTCCAAACTGCTTCTCCTTGTCCAAATCTATTTCGCCCCCAACAATCTTCTATTAATTGAACTTTTTGAAACTTTGCACTTTTAGAGAGAGGTAAGGGATTGACTATGTACACAAATTTGCAGAGTCACAATAGGGTTGAGGTCTGTTATTTCTCACCTCTATATATTATTTATTTAAAACGTTTTTGCTGTTAACAAGCATGTTATCTCTGGAGACAAATCTACAGTTTGAGAACTGCAAAACTAAGCATCTCCAATGGTATCTTCTAGACTGAGCACTGAGTCCCATTGGGTGGATAGAAAATTTAACCTAAATAATCTATACAGAAGTCCCTGGAACCCCATAAAATTGGGTCCCCAAACCATGAACTATTGGAACTCATATACAAATTTTTTTTTAAACATTACATGACTATATTGTCTTATACTATAGAGTTAAAATTTATAATCCCTATTCCATGATGAGATATCTTTGAGCTATAATGTATCTTAATTAAAACTATAGATAGAACACTTTTTTAGAAAAACATCTATCAGAAACATCCGATTTATATTAAAAAAAATTAATTTCTAAATTTATTTTAAAAAAATCATTGATTTTTATCCACCCTGGTTGAAAGTATGCAGCTCTGATAGATCTTGAGGTTGGTTTTTGTGTTGTATTTGATGATTTCCAGATTGAATGTAAGCTCCTGAAGGTGTTCCTGGCTTTTTTGATTTTTGTCGCGAATGTTCTGACTCGTTCCACTGTCCTGGCTGATGGTGCTGCCCAAGTATGTGACTGTTTCTACATTGGTGAGAACATAATCCTGTATCCATGGTGGTGAGGCAATGTTAAAGGTCATGATAGCTGTCTTATTGCGATTGATTTTCAGTCCAATTTGCTGGCTGAATGCAGGTGTTGTAATAGACAGTCGCTGCCTCAAGGAGTTTACAATCTAAATGAACAAGACAAGTAAAAAATGGGAGAAAAAGAGGTGGTACTGTGACTGTTTTCTTTGATGGAGAACTGCCATACTGATGAGTTACATAGGGATTGTGACTTGCTGGAATCGCTTGCCAGATCTGGAAGTTTGACCTACATATTCTGAGTCCCAGTGCAGTGCCTTAACCTCAAGATCATCCTTTCTCTCAGATTGACTGGCATCAATATATCGGCCTGCATCAACAGAGTTCCTAGAAGTTGCATCAAATCTGTTGAGGCCTTTGAGCCCTGAGTAGGTGAAAATGATGATTGTTAGTTTTTTTTTATTATAATCTGAAAATTACAAAAAAAGGAACTGATCCTTCACAATTTAAGTCAGAGTTTTGCCATTGATCTCTGTAGACTGGATCCTGTGTTTAGGGTTGCCAACTTTCCAGTTTCTCAAAACTGGACCTTACAAAATGGACCCTGCCCCCAATCAAAGGCTCACCTCACTATAAAGAGAAGAGGGAGGTTGAAGGGAACCATGTCTCTCCTGCTCTGTCCATCAGCGGCTCTAAGGGTATGACTACACTTGCAGCTGTACAGCGCTGGGAGTTACAGCTGTCTTCGTACAGCTGTGTAGGGAAAGTGCTGCAGTGTGGCCACACTGACAGCTACCAGTGCTGCAGTGTGGCCACATTTGCAGCATTTGCTGCGCTGTTGGGAGTGGTGCATTATGGGCAGCTATCCCACAGAGCACCTCGTCCCATTTTGGCGTCGTGGGTTGTGGGAAGGGGACGGAAGGGTGCCCATTCCGCTTCCTGTCCCAACGCCCCGTGATGCATTGCTTCACACCCCAGCAGTCACTGTGTTTCCATCCACGTTTGGCGCTATTGTGACTCTCCCAATGGTTTCTGTGCAGCGCGATTTCTGTGGGAAATGGAGCCCGAGCTGCTGAGGACTATGCTGATGAGTCTCGCCAACACATCACGTTTGGCAGTTGAGCTATTCCTTCAGCTCCAAAGTGAAAGTGAGGAGTCCGATGATGATATCGAGTCACCTGACGCATATGACACTAAATTGCTTGTGGCATTCACGGAAATGCTCAGCACCGTGGAATGCCACTTTTGGGCTCGGGGAAACAAGCACTGAGTGGTGGGATCACATCGTCATGGAAGTCTGGGATGACAATCAGTGGCTGCAGAACTTTCAGATGAGAAAAACCACTTTCATGGGACTGTGTGCTGAGCTCGCCCCCACCCTGCAGTGCAAGGACACGAGATTGAGAGCTGCTCTGCCAGTGGAAAAGCGGGTGGCTATTGCAATCTGGAAGCTGGCAACTCCAGACAGCCACCGATTGGTCGCGAACCAGTTTGGAGTGAGAAAATCGACCATTGGAATCGTGTTGATGCAAGTTTGCAGGGCCATTAATCGCATCCTGCTAAGAAGAACCGTGACTCTGAGGAACGTGCAGGGCATTGTGGATGGCTTTGCACAAATGGGTTTCCCTAACTGTGAAGGGGCGATAGATAGGATGCATATTCCTATTCTGGCACCACCCCACCTAGCATCCGAGTACATTAATCGGAAGGGGTGTTTCTCTATGGTTCTCCAGGCGCTTGTGGATCACTATGGGCGTTTCATTGACATTAACACAGGCTGGCCTGGAAAGGTTCATGATGCACGCATCTTTCAGAACAGTGGCCTGTTCAGGAAGATGCAGGCCGAGACTTTTTTCCCACACCGGAAGATCACAGTAGGGGACGTCGAAATGCCCATTGTGATCCTTGGAGAGCCCACTTACCTGTTAATGTCTTGGCTCATGAAACTGTGTACAGGGAAGCTTGACAGGAGCAAGGACCGGTTCAACTACAGGCTGAGCCAGTGCAGAATGACTGTGGAGTGTGATTTTGGCCGTTTTAAAAGGGCGCTGGCCATCTCTGTATGGGAAGCTAGATTTGGGGGAAAGCAGCATCCCTGCAGTTATATCCGCGTGCTGTACCCTCCATAATATTTGTGAACAGAAGGGTGAAACATTCAGTCAGGAATGGACCTCCGAGGTTCAATGCCTGGAGGCTGAATTTGCACAGCCAGAGAGCAGAGCTACTAGAGAGGCCCAGCACAGGGCTACAAGGATAGGGATGCCTTGAGGGAGGAATTTGAGGCTGAAAACCAACAGCAATGTTTGGTGCCTTGCACGGGAGTGAAGTGCAGTGTTTACAATGTTAGTAGGAATCTGTTTTTCCTAAAGTGATTTGCAGTGCTTGTTTCTTTCCTGGGCTATGGTATCTTTCACATTCTGCAATAATAAAGACTGTTTTCAAAGCCAGGAACTCATTTATTGAAAAGAAAATAACTTTATTGACAGACACGCAACATTTTGGGAACCTAAAAGGGCACGGGAGTGGGGTGATGAACTGTACAGTCAGAGGTTTGAATACGTCCTGTCTTGAGTGCTGTGCAATGACTGCTGCACTTCAGAATGAAAATACTGCATGGTAATAGGGGTTGAGTGCAGAGGGTAAGGGTCGTAGTTCTCAGGGCTGGTTGGTGAATGTACAGGTGTTGGGGGCAGCTGGTGGTGGTAAGAATCTGGATGCTGGGGAAGGGGGTTTGGAGCTGATATTGGAGCACAAGAGCTTTGGAACGGGAGGGGCGGGGGAGCGCCGGCACGGTAGTGCTCTGCCTGCATGGCTACGAGTGACTGGATAGAGTCCGCTTGGTGCGCCAGGATGCTTATCAATTGCTTTGTGCTCTTCTTCTTAGCTGCTGCGTTTCTCTGGCGGATTCTGCTTTCCCTTTCCCTCCAGTCCTGCAGTTTTTTACTCTCTCTGACAGAGTGATCCATAACTGCTTTCAGCATGCCGTCCTTGCTTTTTCGTGGCTTCTTCCTGAGGTTTTGTAGCCTCTGAGCAGTCGATGATGCGGGCAGTTGAGTAGTCAAGGACACTTTTCGAAAAGCAAAAATGGCAACCGTTAACAGAGGCAGCATTGTTTATAATCTCACCCAGACAGTTATTCCTACACAGGGAAAGAGTTTACAGTCTTCACTTTAGCATACTTTTCCCATACCAAACAGAGCGCACATAACCCACAGGAGCCACGAAATGGTGAGTAAGGGGGACTGATTGCTTCAGGGATGTGCAGGGGTTTCTGTGCGTTGGGGAAAGCAAACTGCTGCAGGGGGCACCTACACTGAACACTCTCCCAACATTTTCCACAGGAATTAATCCTGGAAGATATCTCGCTGTTGCGAGTCACCTGGGAAGAGCGGGAGGGTCTTCTACAGCAATGCAGATTCCGCCCTGGCTCCTATGCAGCTTGCCTGTGTGCAGCAATGGTCCCCCCACCACTTGTGGCACAGTGGCACGGACGCGTTAGCCTGACTGGGACAAGGACCACAGTGGCTCTCCCTATAAACTTGCGCAAGCGCATTGCCCATGCTCTGGCTGAAACTTTTGAAGAGATTACTGAGACTGATTACCGCAACGTGATAGACCACATCAATGGGCTATTCCCTATTCCACATCTAGGCATGCATGCAGCCCTAACATCCCCACCCCCCCCGAAACATTTCCATCCTGAAAATAAAAGCTGCTTACCGGTAATCCACTCCTCTGCTTGTCCTTCACCAAGTACTGGCTGCTGCAACTGGCTACCTTCCTCCTGGCTTGAGAAGGGCTCCTGGCTGCATGCTTCCTGGAACTCTGGGGTGTCTTCCCCCACCCCAGTACCCTCAGTCTCGGTTTCCTCCCCCCCTCCCCCTCTCCCTCCTCCTCCTCTTCCCCCTCCTGCCCCCCCTGCTCTGAAGTGTCCATCGTGGTTGTCGGATTGGCAGTGAGGTCACCCCCAAGTATCGTGTCCAGATCCTTGTAAAAACGGCAGGTCGTAGGGGCAGCGCTGGAGCAGCGGTTTCCCTTGTGGGCTTTGCAATAGGCACTCTGCAGCTCCTTCACCTTAACCCTGCACTGCAGTGCGTCCCGGTCATGGCCCCTTTCCAGCATGGCCCTTGAGATCTGCCCATAGGTATTGTAATTCCTATGGCTGGAGCGCAGCTGTGACTGCACAGCTTCCTCACCTCAAACACTGATGAGGTCCAGCAACTCGCCATTGCTCCATGTTGGGGTTCGTTTGGCGCGTGGAGGCATGGTCACCTGGAAAGATTCACTGATTGCACTCCACACCTGGCTGAGCAAACAGGAAGGGGATTTTTAAAATTCCCAGGGCATTTAAAGGGCGGGTCACCTGAGGCCAGGGCAGTAGAGTGCGAACTGATGAGCAAAGTGGCTGAACAGGCATTCTGGGATACCTCCAAATACCTCTGGAGGCCAATTACAGCGCTTTTGGTGGCCACACTGGCGGAGCAGCGCTGCATCACCAGCGCTACAATCATTATACCCTAGGCAGAGCAGGAGTACAGCCAGCGCTGCAGCCAGAGAGATGCAGCGCTGTATGTGCCTTGCAAGTGTGGACGGTGAGTAAGTTGCAGCGCTGTAAACCCACCACCAGCGCTGCAACTCTCCAGTGTAGCCAAGCCCTAAGGCAAAGAGTTTGAAGGGAGTGATGGGGGCAGGAAGCAGGGGGAGAGGGAGGAGCTTCCTGCAGCTGGGGAGGTTCCCAGAGGTGGGTCTCACACGTCCCTGAGAGCAGCCCGTGCAGAGGAAGAGGAAGTGTCTCTCCCCAGGCCAGCTGGGACTAGCAACTGGGGCGCCTCCAGCTCTGCCCCTCCCCGTTTCTGGGCCCAGTACTTTTGGGTTAAAGAGGCCTTGGGCTGAGGCAACAATGGAATTGTAATAACTAGACTTTTGGTGTCCAGTCAATATTTCTGACTGGAGACTGTGTAGGCCCCCTTAAAACTGGACACCTGGCAGCCCTATCTGTGTTAAGAGTGACCTTGATTTTTGTCTTCTGGATTGAAATTATGTATGCTTTTCATGCATATTATACCTCTATGCATTTAGTACACCTCTACCCTGATATAACACAGTCCTCTGGAGACAAAAAATCTCACCACATTATAGGTGAGACTGTGTTTATATCAAACTTGCTTTGGCCCTCTCTGTTCCTTGTTCCCTGACCTCCTCCTCTAGAGACTCCCGTCCCTAATCACCCCCTACCCAACCCCCCTGCTCCCTGTCCCCTGACTGCTCCGACCTCTATCCACACCCCCCATCCCCTGACAGGCACTCACCGGCAGCGGCGGGAAGCAGAGCATCCCGGCCCCAGCCCAATCCACTCTGCCACCTCCCAGCTGCAGTGTTCCACTTCCCGCTGCCGGTGAGTGCGGGGAGGTTGGGGAAGGGATGCCCCCCTGCACTCACCTGCTGTGGGAAGTGGAGCGACGCGACCCCAGCCCGCTCCACTTTCCTTGCCTCGGCCCCAGCCATGTTGCTGAGGGGATGGGGGGGAAAGTCCTGCATTCACTTGCGGCGAGAAGCGGAGCGCCACGTCTGGGAGCTGGCAGAATGGAGCTGTCTGGGGCCGGGCTGCTCCACTTCCGCCACTGGTGAGTGCAGGGAGGTTTGGGAAAGGATGGCCCCCATACTCACCTGTGGCGGGAAGTGGAGCTCCGTGGCTGGGAGGTGGCTGAGTGGAGCGGGCTGGGGCCGGGCTGCTCCGCTTCCGCTGCTGCCCGTGAGTGTGTGTGGGGGATCCCTTCTCTCAAGCCCCCTCCCCTGAGCGACATGGCTGGGGCTGGAGTGAGAGAAGCAGAGCTGGCTGCTCCCGGCCCCCCCGCTAATCCCCCGGACCACTCTGGGACTGCGAATTCCCCCAAAGTGCCCCCCCCACCTCCTGTCTCCCGCTCCTGACTGCCCCCGAGACCCTCTGCCCCTTATCCAACCCCTCGGCCCCGGCATGGCCCGGCACCCTTAACGCTGCTCAGAGCACTGTGTCGGAGCATTACTGTGTTGTATGTGAACCCACTTTATATGGGGTTGCATTATATCAGGGTAGAGGTGTAATTGGAAATTGGAGAGAACATACAAAAATCTTATTTGGTTGAAAGTGCAAGATAAAGACTTAATTTTTGTATTCAAAGGACTACATCTGAAGTGACTCCATTGAGGTCTAAAAGTTTCCTGGAGGTTTGTGTGTGTAACAGAATGAAACTTGGCCCAGAACTTTTTCAAACTGGATTTATAATGTATACAACAAATTATGGTTCCAAGCTGCTGGTATTGTGTGCTTTGTTGTTTTTCCCCTTAGTGCCCTAGAAGCAGTGTGGAACTATATATGTTTTCATTAGTTTTTATTTTTAATCAATACCTATTGCATATAAGGAAATGGTGTATATATAAATTAAATTAAAAATGTAGAAGTTAAATATTTAATTTAGAAGTTGAACTGTAAATTAAAAATTTAGCATGATTGAGATTTACACTTTATTTTCAAACTTTATAATTGCCTTCTTCATTATTTGCACGTACACAGACACATATGTACACTGAGATTTTCTTTGTGAATGTGTTGAAAACAAACCTGTCACTGTTAGTGATCAGCCTTCACTTAACAATTAGTACCAGTATGAAGTATGACAGCTATTTCACATTCTGAATATGACTTCATTGGTACCTTTCACTAACATGTTGGGCTAATGTGTATATCACATTATCAATATGTGGTATCTATACTATATATGCTAACATGCATTGAGTAAAACAGTATTAATATAATATTAGGCCAATTTAGGCTATGTAACTCCTATGTCTTTTTCTAATCTGCTAAGTATGCCATACCACATTGCCTTAGCTGAAGTAAGTTTTGGCTTAGGTAGACAGGAAAACTTAAGTAGACAGGATAGGGAGTTAAATGCTCAGAACCTAGTACTGGTATGTCCCAAAGGACAAGATATGACTGTTCTATGCTGGTATAAACCAAAAAGGTGCCTTCATGTTCCCTGGTACTTGTAACGTGTGTGCTCAGAACAAAGAGATTAAGGGTGCACCCTGGTACCAAAATAACAAGTTAGAAAGTTGATTGATTAAATGAAGCTTCAGATGTTGTATACAGTTCCCCTTTGCTTGTAGACAGGTAGGATATAAAAAGATGGCTTTAGCAGTGTAACTTTGGGAGCACACCTTTCCTGTAAGGTGAAGGTGAAAATGCTGCACAAGGTATTATATTGAACCTTTTCTCTGTGCTATATTATTATTATTATTGATTTTAGCAATAAGCCTCACTGGTATTGGTTATTTGGTCTCTTAAATATATTTCAGAATGAACAAATGTGTGGTCAAGCAACTGGCCGTACGATTTAACAGGGGCTGCCTATGAAGTCTGGTCCTAAGGAATCTTGGAGACATCTGTGTGGTAGCAATTGATGAATAAAGACTTTTTTTATGGGAATCACTGTAATATCTTGTAAAATACCTGTTAAAACAATCCAGGGGATTTTTCCCTTCAGATTATATTTATTAGGATAAATCAGTCTGGGTTGTAAAATCTTGATAAGCCCATTTAAAAAATGCTAGATTAGTTGCTTGATATGGTGAATATTTGTTCTCTTCTAATAACTCTTAGCATGATACTTGTTTGGTTGAAAAAGATTGTTTGGCTCCGTACGAGCCATATTATGTAGTCATGTTTTTGAGGTCTCACAATGGAGTTGGCCTAAACTTTGTGGCTGTCACATCCCTATCTTACCTAAGTTGGAAGTAGGTGAGGGAGAATTACCTGAAGCAGTGGCAGCTAGAAAAGCTGATGTATATCTATACTTCTTTGGATGGAGCATTTCTAGAACTTTCTGTTCCTGAGGCTTCTTAGGGCTTCTCTTCACTGTATTGTTAGCTCAAGTTATAACTTGAGTTTTGCCCCTTCACTGCACCCAGAAATCTCTCACTTGAGTTGAGTGGTGCTTTAGGCTTTTGCTAGCTAGCCAGTGGGGGTGCGTTGGAGCTTGAGTGCTGCTGACCTGGAGCTAGTAATACAGTGAGAGATGCAGCCACTCAGGGCTGGTCCACACTAGGGGGGGGGAAATCGATCTTAGATACGCAACTTCAGCTACGTGAATAACGTAGCTGAAGTCGAATATCTAAGATCGGATTACTCACCAGTCCAGACGGTGCGTGATCGATGTTCGCGTCTCTCCGTGTCGATTCCGGAACTCCGTTGGGATTGATGGAGTTCCGGAATCGATATAAGCGCGCTCGGGGATCGATATATCGCGTCTAGATTAGACGCGATATATCGATCCCCGAGCAATCGATTTTAACCCGTCGATACGGCGGGTAGTCTGGACGTACCCTCAGTGTATAAGTCACAGCTGCTAATCCTGTCACTCGGCTGCTGATCAAACCTGTGCAGGCATTTCTCAGGAGGTGCCTTCTCAGCACTGTTAGTTATAACTCTGTCCATACACAAAAATCTCTAACTCAAGTTAAGTGATGCTTTAAGCTTGAGCTAGTTGGCCCACTGGTATGGCCTTACTAAATTTGACCATTTTGATCAATTTCATGGCTGGAAGGTTTTAAAGTGGGTCAATTTCACGTTTTCAGATGTGTATGTCTGAAATTTTGCAGTGTTGTAACCTTGGGGCCAGACCCAAAACAGCATTCGGGGGGGAGGCACAAAGCTGATGTTGGAGGGGTCCACCAGATTGCTACCCCTCACTTCTGTGTAGCCGTGGAACTTCCTGCAGCCTGGGGAGATTCCAGCAGATGGAGGTGGATCTGATCTCCCGCATGCTGCTAGGAGTTTTCAGAGCTGAAAGCAACTGCGGCACTTCCTACAGCTGGGGGAGGTGCCTGGAGGTGGGTCTAATCTCCCCCTGAAAGCAGCCATGCAGGGGAAGAGAAAGTCCTGTCCTGTCTCAGCCTATCCAGGACTAGCAGCTAGGAGCCTCTGGCGCGGCCACTCCCAGCAGCACGGGGGAGGTTAGACCCACCTCCACCTCTGGGAATCTCCCCTGGCTACAGGAAGCTCCGCTGCTGCTGTTTTCAGAGCTGGACTCTGAAGGCAGCACAGCTGCAGAGCTTCCAACAGCCAGGGGAGATACCCAGAAGTGGGTCTGATCTCCCCCCGGCAGCAGCAGGGCAGGGGAAGAAATAGTCCTGTCCCTCTCCAGCTAGAGGCACCCCCAGCCCTGCCCCTTCCCTGCCCCTCCAATAGCTAGATTTCATGGGGGAAGTCTGATTTAATGGTCTGTGATGTGTTTTTCACAGCTCAGTGGGTAGGGTCCTACCAAAATTCAAAGCTGTGACAAACACGTCATGGACCATTAAATCAGACCTCCCCCATGAAATCTACTATTGAAAATATGAAATTGACACAGCATCTAGTCAAACTCCTCATAAAATGGGCATAATGTTGTTGAGTTGACCAAGGTGTGGTTATGGTCCCTTGTTTTCCAGTACTTGGTCTTGAGCAGCTTAATTTGTTCCCTATACTGGTCACTGGTCTGGTAAAAAGTTACCTGCTTCTTTATTCTTTGCTGGTATGCATGGTCATTCCTGGTACTATTACCTAAAATCCACTGTTGTACTGATCTCGCACCAGAGATTAATCAAAATCGGGGTGTGCTCCTGTGACCATGAAGCGGCATGCTTTGCAAAGGACGACTTCTGCTTGGTTTCCATTACAAATGCAGAAGTTTCTCTGAAGGTGTGTTTGCAGCTCTGGGGTCAGAAAACAATGGAAAGGTGGACCTTGATTTAACGAGCTACTGCACTACAACAAGGACACCATACTGCTGGATGTTTTCAGATTAGGCAGTATTCAAAACCTAGGACCCGGTGATCAGTGGCCAGGTAACTGGGGTTTCTACCCTAACTTGTGCAAAAAGTCTAATTTGAGTAACTAAGTTTTCCTGTCTAAAGGTTCTCCTCATAGCTTATTTGCTTTCTGTCCTAAATTGTTGTACAGCATGGCTGTGAACTGTAATTCTGTTTTATAAAGTACTTCAGGAACATTCCGAATGAGAAGTACTATCCAGCTACATCATCCATGTGTTTTGTTTTCCCCATCACAAAAGCGCACTAGTTTGTCATAGGGTTGCTTATATGTACTTGGACTTTCATGCTTTTTTGACAAAATAAGAGTGTATTGAAAAAATAGCTGAAAGAATCAGTGTTGAGGCGGGGGGGGGGGGGGGAAGAATTACAGAGACTTTAAAAGCAAGAAAAAACAACAACTTTTAACACACAAGTAGGCTGGGGTGCTGGAACTATTTGTATAGTGGCGGTGCTGAGAGCCATTGAACCAAACTGTAAACTCATATATGATGAAAACCACTTGAAGCCAGGGGGTGTGACAGCAGCTGTAGCAGTAGGTCATACTTTTGGATCTGTCATACAAGATGGTATCACAAATTAAAAACACAATTTAGTTATAATGTAATTCAGGTAGATTACAACTAGTACTTATGGGTGTTTTTACTAACATCATGATAAATTAATTCAATAGCTTGGGTTTCCTGAGGGTATAGCGTAAAAGATAGCAACTGAGTTTCAGTTTGCTACCTAAATAACCTAAAGCACAAATGAAATTATAGAAACTACCTCAGTCTGGTTCACTTCAAAATAGTGTACAGTATGCTGAAATGAAGGCTTAGATTTTTGTCATCTGCGTTCAGCTGAAACCATTTGGTGCATTTGTCATCCTTTTATATGTAACACAGAGGGTCTTGCATTTTCTGTACACACTTGAAAATGGTCCAGCTGTCTTGAGTACAGTGACTTGTGTTTAATGGCATACGAAGCTTACAGGATTGTGTAAAGAAAGTGCTTCAAAAACAAGATGGATACCATTTTTTTTAAATTAGATTTTATTATTTAAATTATTTTTTTAAAAATCTGTTTAAAATGAAATCTGAATTTTATACAAAACATGGAAATGTCTAAACTTATTGTAATCTCTTAAAATATTTAAATAAAAATATACACTGAATCCATGAACATTTATCAAAGAAATTTGAGTTAAATGCTGCTTTTCCATATACAGAATGGACCAGGAAAGACATCTAACTTTTGAGGTCAAGCTTTGTAAATGTGGCACAATAGGTCAGCCTAAGTAATTTAGGAAACTGTCTCATTTTCAAGAGATTTAGGTCAGGCTAGGAATTTAAGCTCCAGTCACTTTCACTGAGGCATATTTGAAAAACTTCCCAAGCTGCCCTGAATAATTAGTTCAATTCACTGACTGCAGTTAATTTCTCTGTTTAATAAATAATTTAATTGTGAATGTGAAACATGTTTTGGATACATAAACTTCTCTTATTAAAACATTTAAGGTTGTTTTTCTTTTAAAAAAATACATTTTATATTGTTGATAAATTATATAGTCAGTTGCTTGACCACACTTTGGTTTGTTGTGAAATATACTCAGAAGCCCAAATAAATAACATCAGTCAGTTCTAGTTATATGGTACAGGAAAAAATTCTATATGATACCCCAGTCTCTGAAGACCAGTTCCATGCAGCAATGTAACGTTCACCTTATAGAGGTGTGTGCTTTCCATAATCATATCTTTAAAGCCATCTTTTTATATTCAACATGTTTACCAGTATTATATGTCACCTAAAACTGGATTTAATTAATTTGCTTTTGACTTTGTTTCTGGTACCCTGGTGTTCCCCCCTCCCCCCTTTGTTTGTTTGTTTTTGTTTTTTTGAACCCATCCATTCTAGGTCATGAAGCACCTTTAACTTTGTTCTGAGCACATGCATTCCCGGTATTATGGGGCATGAAGACATCTTTCATGCATATATCAGGATAAACAGATTTTTTAGGGTAACTCTGTTTCTGTTGCTATGAGGAAACAGTTATATGCCCTGATACTACCAGTTTTCCTATTTATTTAAATCAAAGCTTACTTCAGCTAATGCAAGGCATTATGGGATACTTAGCTTAACTTAAGTGAACATGATTAAAACGAAGGTACAAGCCAATTTGAGCTATATAAATGCCATATTAATACGTGATAATATGCATATTTAAAGGCTTGGAATATAAATTGTGAGTAGTATTATCAGCATGATATAGTTGTATGTTAGTCAACAGGTGCCCACTTGTCGCCTTGGTGATCATTCAAGGTGACGCTTCTGCCAGATTGATATATGAAGCAATGGTGAGGGCCTTTATATGTGATTTAAAGCATTTTAACAAACTGCATAAGCAACAAAGCATAATCAATACAGGTAAAACTAATACCCCTTGTAACACAAGCAACACTTTCAATATCACCTCTATCCAGGTGTGGGAAGTGGGTATTTCAAGATCCCCTCATGAATAAGGTTATTCCAGGTTTGTTCTGCTTTGTGCGTGTTATTGCTGATTTGAACCATGTGTGTCTTTTTTCTGTTTAGTAGTGTTTTTAAATGCAAAGTAAGTGGGTCAATATGTACATTAAAAACTTGGAGATAAGTTTCAATTTCATTCTGGTATTGGAGCTCTTTGGGTAATAGAGTCGGTTTGAAAAACTGGGGTAGGCATTATTATAGTGTGTCCCGCAGTGCTACATAAATGGGGATAAAGCAGAAATTTGGAGTAATGGCATTACAAACGAGGCTTCCATATAATATTTCTACATAGTACTGCCTAATTTTGTTATAGGTTACTTTGCTGCTGATTGTTGCTGTTTGGTAAGTTTTTTACTGGGCAGGAGCGGCTAGCTTCTGTGCCTCATTGTATTGGGCTGAACCACTGTGACCACATGCTGGAGTTGTGGTGTCACAACCATCCCTTGCTTAACAAGATGTGTGCAGTGCGCTTGAGATTTGTGTTGCTGTGTGGTACACCACTAGTTTACGTAGATCCAGTTATTTGTTATAGATGTTGTCTTCCAGATAACCTACTGAATGGTTGGTAACCAATTTATCAGATATTGCTGTTAGGATCCAATCTTGGTATTAAGTGACCATCTTAATGCAGCTTATCATAAATAAGCAACATATCATTCACCATTTTCTAACATACTAAAAAGTACAGTTAATAAGAATCTGAACATATTAAGCTATATAATTGCTTCAATAAATGTAAATAGTTACAGTGTACCCTTCTAAGTGGCAAAAAGCTGTAGCAAATCCACTGTCAAGGCTCTATTTAGTTGTAAATCAACATGTTTTAATGGTTATATCAACTAGTGAGGCTGCACCTTTGTTTGGAAAATAACTGAAGTACAAATAGAAAACTTCATTTAAATTGAGGCTTTCCACTTGGTGGTTGAAATCATGATTTAAAGTGGTGATTTAAACTGCCTTGATTTAAATCAGTATGCCCTGTTCAGAACCAAATTAGTGCAACTGACCTGTTCTGAACATCAGAAAATTATAACCTCTCCCATCTCCTTGTCTTAGATACAATATACAGTCACGGGCATACAATTCAGCCCTACAAAGCTTTACACTCATATTTAATTTCAAGAATGTAAGTAGTCTCTTGAATTTAAGCACATGCATAAGCGAGTGTAGGACTGTGGCCTTTGTATGCTAATAAAGTGTTCCATGCAGTAGTACCACGATAGTTAAATTTGCTCCCAGATTTTTATTTTAAACTTTTATAAAACCTGGTTTGAGTCAGAGAATTAATTTCAAAAGCTTCTTGTAGTTTAGAAACTGCTCAGATTTTCTAGGACATTTGAAGGGAAAACTCCCCAGTTGAGGTTGTTGGTTCTAGCTATGTTTTGTATGTATCAGGTTTGTGTTTTAAATGTTGACATAATGATGTAGACACAATGGTAGAAGGTTCTGGATCACACAATGTACCTGAAGTAGTGCTTACTACAACACTCTAGGATTTCAGAAGATGCAATTGAAACCCATCATACCATTTGGCTCTTTATTACCTTCTAGGGGCTAAGTCAGAAGAGCTATTGGATGTGGTTCTTCGGTATTAACATTAAGTTCATGCTTTTGTATCCAGTGATGGCAGGTTCAGTCTCTGTAGATGTATAGGGGGATTTGAATGACAGCCAATCTCTGGTTCTTCAGGGGTAAACTTCCCTGGTGGGCATTTTGTAACTTATACTAGCATAATGTGTCTCTGTCCGCCCTCCAGTGTGACACACATACCACACGAGACAATATCCATAGCTGAGTCATTTGTAGGGGAATAATCTCTGGGTTTCTGACTTTTAACAGCATGTGTTTCCACTACATGAACTGAAGGAGCAGGGCAGGAGTAGGCAACCTATGGCATGTGTGCCAAAGGCATCTCTTGAGCTGATTTTCAGTGGCACTCACACTGCCTGGGTCCTGGCCACTGGTCTAGGGGGCTCTGCAGTTTAATTTAATTTTAAATGAAGCATTTAAAACATTTTAAAAAGCTTATTTACTTTACATACAACAATAGTTTAGTTATATATTATAGACTTACGGAAAGAGACCGTCTAAAAACGTTAAAATGTATTACTGGCACACGAAACCTTAAATTAGAGTGAATAAATGAAGACTAGGGCCTCAATATGTAGGGTTGCTAGGCTTTCACTTCCATTGCTGACACGTTCCAAAAAGCTGTAAGTTCCGTGAGTTTATCTAACTCATTGTGACATAAAACCTTAATGGTGATCTCAGCAGTATTAAGTTGGAATAGCTTTGCAACTGAATGGTTGGACTGTGACAATCAGAATATGAGGTCACTGCTGAAGTTTTACATGAGAGAGTGAGTAGGATTAAGATGGATTATGGATTGCTTTCTGTATTTTTGGAGATGGAAGTGAATACTTTCTGCAGCATCGTGTGTTATCAGCAGCATTGTAGGCAATGTGAAAATTGCAAGGAATGCTGCGCACTTGTCCCTTAATTTGTTTGCATGCCTTGAAGGAGTTGAATAGAAGGGGTTAGGTCCTCATGCAACCTTAACTTTCACTAAACGTAATTTTTGTTTGTTTATATGATGGATCACATTCTGCTCCCATTTACTTTAGTGTGAATCTAGAACACCTCCATTGTCTTCCATAGAATTGTTCCAGAATTTATGAACTTAACTCGGGGCAGGATTTTATATGCATGGCTTGAGTCAGTTTGTCATAGCCCTATTTTATTACTTATAACCAGTTTCAATACAAGTTGCCTCCGGTAACAATAACTGCCTAAGAAAAGGGGGAAAGCCAATGAATGCCATAAGTGAAAACATGGATTTTTTTATAAACATATATTAGTTTAGTTTATCCTTCTAAAAAGGGATTGAGGTTTTCAAGTAAAGCCAGGGCTCGTGTTTTTCGAATGGTCTCCCTGTAATGAATATTTATTCTCAGTTGTTTATTTTTTGAGGGACATGAAATAATAATTGCTGCTCTTGAAGGCTTTTTTGTAAACTTTCTGAAGATTTTGCTTTATATATTAAAACTTTTCATTAAAACACAGAACTTCTAAATGACTGTTCATTTAAAATTGAGTTCAGAGAGAACTGGGTAACGTGTTTAAAATGTCTCTAGTTAAGCTTTATTTTTACTGTGAAATACAAATCTTAAAAATACATATACGGACAAGAATGAACCAGTGCCCCAGTATTTTCACCTTAGGGACCTGATACTACAGTCAATGATTGAGTGGACAGGGTAGAGCCTTGCAAGCCAACCTAAATCTGTCAGGACCCAACTACAAGTGTCAGGTTCAAGATCAGGTCTGAAAATGACTTGGCAATCTTGGTTAGGGTCAGCTGTGCTCAGGTCGGGTTTGGGTCTGGGTCTGGGTTAGGTTTAAAATTAGGCTCAAGCAGACCTCTAGGGCATGTTCCTATTGACTCTCTTGGGACTCAGTGTGGGCATAGAGTCAGTACAGTTCTAGTCGCAGGATCTGAACCTAGGACTGCAATTACTGGATTTGTGAATGCAAATGCAGGGTTTGGTGGATGTATGTGCATTTTTATTGGTAGACACATAACCACCAATAAAATGTTGATTCTTGCTTTACCACAGCAATCTTACTTGCTTTTGTTTGTATGGCTTCTTTATGTAGCTTTGATTAACCCCTCCAAACTCCCCTCACACCAAAAATTATTAGAGGAGTTCTTATGATAAAATTGAATGGTACGATAAAAATGAGCCAACGTGACTTGGCATGACAGTTACTGGCATGCCTTCTGGTGAAGTTTTTAAGAAGGGGTATTTTGACATGTATTGCTCCTAGCTTTCTTCTCCTTTAGGCAAGAAATCATCAGATGCCAAGTAAGGTTTCCGCAAGATGGAATATTTTACATACTGAACATTTTATTGCTAAAGCAGCATTTTTAAAACAGCTGTTCTGATTGCTATGATTTATGTTGGCAGGGTGAGGGCAGCACTGTTCCTCTTGGATGGCTGTCTGTTGAAGTAAGATCTCTTTGGACACCTCTCAGTGTTAATTTTTCAATAAGGGAAAGGAGCAGAACTATTCAAGAATCTGGGATAACTCTTGCCTTCCTTCTAAGCTTAAATGTGACTAATGAGTATGTTGTGTATGTATTGCATGTCAATGACCAGGTTTTAAATAGGGCAGTAAATATAAATGCTTTTATAATGTGATGTTGCAACGTCCTCATGTTATACAGGGGCCAGATTCTGCTCTAATTCAAGTCAGTGAAGATTTGACATTGAATTCATTGTGAAAGTGTTGGGTCCAGTACACTGAAGGTTTCATACTTTGCAAAGAATCACAAAATTCATAAATGATAAGCCCATGATCTTAGTTACCTTCTCAGGCAAGATGCTGCAAATGCTAAGTTTGACTTGTGCTAAATTTTACAACTATCTTTCAGAGCAATATTCTGATAATCCTCATATAAGGGGGAAAGTGTATATGTATTACATACACAGTGGTTGCCAGTTAAATTAGTATTTGTCAACAATCATCAGTTGTCACCCACTCTAGCTGTAGGGATATCTGTGTGGTGACGTACAGCAAATGCTGACTTTTTAATGGCAATCGTTATATAGTAGAGCTCCCTATTATTAGTTTCTGGGCTTAAAGTGCTCTTGTGGGTTGTTTAGGAACAGTTTGTAATTCTTGATTGTGCTCACACAATGGGAGAACTCTTTGTGGAATTAATAAGAAGGTAGAAAGGGAACTTATGAATATGTTTAAGTACTGGAAAAAAAAGTATGTAATCTTGAAAACACATTTATTTTTGTGTACAGATAAGATATGGTTGTATTTCCATCTAGAAGAACTTTAATGGGATGTCTCAAAATCAGGATGGTTCTTTTTTACTGATAATGTGAACATTGTACTTCACTGTGTAATATCTCTTTTAGGGATAAGGGTTGCCTTAAATGTTGTTCTTATTGCTGGTGGGATGTTGCATATTTTTATTATTGTTGTTATAAAACAAACTTTATTGCACAGTGACTTTAGTGAAGTCCATTTATTTTGCAATTAAGTTAAAAATCATCTGGAGTCTGCTGTGTATCTCCATTCTTACAGCTTATGGGCACGTTCATAGAGGCCACTTTCAAAAGACAATTGCCAGCTAAAGGCTAAGTAAATGAAGATAGTTGATAAGTAGTCTCTTTTTAAAATATATATGTTTTCTTTTTTTCTTCATGCTTTTGCATGCTGTTTGACATCTTTAATTGCTGAATGGGGAGCCAAGTGCTGTGGGTATAGAAGACTTCTACTTGGTGAAAACATATTTGTGCCGATTGCAAAGTTGACTTGCTCACCTCTTTAAAAGTGTGTGATCTATACTATCACAGTAATACGGAGATGGTTGTAAATATTTGTATATTTATAAAAAAGCATCAGTCACAAAATTACATTTCAGCAGTTTAGTTTACTAGAATAAAAATAAGCACATGCAGTAATAAATGTATACAGCTATTTTTGTGTATGTTTGAATGTATTTATATCCTATGTTCTGTGATGTACTGTGAACATTGTCATTTAATTTGATTTCTGAAGTTAACTTTTGGTGGTCTGTTTTCTGCTGCAAAGATTCTCCAAATGAAAAGGCGGTCAATCAGCTTCTCTGTGTTGAAGTTTCAGTGCAGGTTACTACAGAGGAGGAAACACCTTTCTTAGTCATCAGTAGGCAAACTGTTTGTGCAATTCTGCATTTCTTACACTGAGACAATTTTGGTAAATTAGTCAACTTGAGCAGGGATTGCAGAATCAGGCTCTCTATTAACATTTTTGGTAGTCTCACTATCCACTTCCGTAGACATTAAATCACTTTCAACTGAAATGTAATAGCCGGTTACAGTTGCAGTAGAACTTTGAAGAAATGGTGTATTCTGATGATGGAAAAATCAAAATCAGTATCTTCACAACTTCTGAGAGGTATAATGATCTGTAAACTAAATACAACTGATGAATGCTTACTTACCAAATGTTTTTATTTGTGCTTACAATTTGTAGTTAGGATTATCAGATTGTTTGCAGTTATGGCACCATTGTCGTCTGCACAACAGATTGCTGTTTCATGGGGTTTATATAGTAACTGAACTATTAATAATTCTGTGTATATGATCTGAAGCCAGAAGTAAACATTTTAATGTTATTAAAACAGCGTTGTTAATATATACCAAAGCTATATAGTAAAAGTCCCAAAAAGGATTGGTTCAGTTGTTTCAGATGTTTGTATCAGTAAGTCAAAAGACTGTTCTGTCTTGGAAAAATGTTAAAAATAGTGGGGACTAGTACAATTGTGTACATAAGGGGATGGGAAAAATTACTAAGTTACCAAGTTACTTTATTCAGAACCAGTTTTAGTCTTTCCAGAGCCTAGTTCTACTTGCCTCATGGGGTTAATTGGTTACAGGTAGTTAGTTCATAAGTTGACTCACCTCCACATTAGTGTAGAGTAGAATCGTCTCAGTGTAGGAGTTGAAATATTTCTCAGACAGCTGCTGGCTTCAGAACTAATCCTCCTAGTCTGAGTGAAAAATTCTTGTACAGCCATCCCCTTGTTCCTTTCCATACCACGTAATAATAGGGTCCTCTTCACTGCTATCAGTTGCAGTGCCTGCCTACTTTGTTCTCTTCCTTCCAGTAGGCCATGCCAGGTGTCTCTTCCCAGCATAGGGTAGAAGAGGGTGCTGCCATCAGCTGTATTGGGCTCTCTGCTTCTGCACCACGAGTTTAGGTCGAATTTAGCAGAGTTAGATCGATTTTAACCCTGCACCTGTCCACACGACAAAGGCATTTTTGTCGACTTAAAGGGCTCTTAAAATCGATTTCTGTACTTCTCCCCGACGAGGGGATTAGCTCTGAAATCGACCCTGCTGGGTCGAATTTGGGGTAGTGTGGATGCAATTCAATGGTATTGGCCTCTAGGAGCTATCCCAGAGTGCTCCGTTGTGACCGCTCTGGACAACACTCTCAACTCAGGTTTCAGAGTAGCAGCCGTGTTAGTCTGTGTCTGCAAAAAGAACAGGAGTACTTGTGGCACCTTAGAGACTAACAGATTTATTTCAGCATAAGCTTTCTTGGGCTACAACTCACTTCTTTGGATGCATAGAATGGAACACACAGAAAGAAGATATTTATACATACAGAGAACATGAAAAGGTGGAAGTAGCCATGCCAATTGTAAGAGGCCAATCAATTGAGATGAGCTATCATCAGGAGGAAAAAAAGCCTTTGAAGTGATAATTGAGATGACCCATAGAAGGTGTGAGGAGCACTTAACATGGGGAAATAGATTCCATTAGTGTTATGACCCGACCATTCCCAGTCTCTGTTTATACCTAAGTTAATTGTATCTAATTTGCATATTAATTTGAGTTCAGCAGTCTCTTTTTGGAGTCTGTTTCTGAAGTTTTTTTTGCTGCAAAATTGCCACCTTCAAGTCTGTCGCTGAGTGGTGCCACTGGTTTTTGAATGTTATGATTCCTGATGTCAGGTTTTGTGTCCATTTATTCTTTTGCGTAGAGACTGTCTTGTTTGGCCAATGTACATGGCAGAGGGGCATTGCTGTCACTTGATGGCATATATCACGTTGGTAGATGTGCAGGTGAATGAGCCCCTGATGGCGTGGCTGATGTGGTTAGGTCCTATGATGGTGTCACTTGAATAGATATGTGGATAGAGCTGTCATCGGGCTTTGTTGCAAGGATAGGTTCCTGGGTTAGTGTTTATGTTGTATGGTCTGCGGTTGCTGGTGAGTATTTGCTTCAGGTTGGGAGGCTGTCTGTAAGTGAGGACTGGCCTGTCTCCCAAGATCTGTGAGAATGAGGGATCATCTTTCAGGATAGGTTGTAGATCTTTGATGATGCGCTTGAGAGGTTTTAGTTGGGGGCTGAAGGTGATGGCTAGTGGCGTTCTGTTATTTTCTTTGTTGTGCATGTCCTGTAGTAGGTGGCTTCTGGGTACTCCTCTGGCTCTGTCAATCTGTTTTTTTGCTTCAGCAGGTGGGTATTGTAGTTTTAAGAATGCTTGATAGAGATCTTGTAGGTGTTTATCTCTGTCTGAGGGATTGGAGCACATGTGGTTGTATCTTAGAGCTTGGCTGTAGACAGTGGATCGTGTGGTGTGTCCTGGATGGAAGCTGGAGGCATGTAGATAACTCAGACGAACTGGCCAGGTAGACAGGAAAAGCCCCACAAACTTTTGAATTTAATTTCCTGTTTGGCCAGCGTAGCGAGCTGATCAGCACAGGTGACTATGGAATGCCAGAATCTCAAAAGAGCCCAGCATGGACCGAATGGGAGGTAATGGATCTGATCGCTGTATGGGGAGATGAATTTGTGCTATCCCAACTCTGTTCCAAAAGATGAAATGCCAGATATTTGAAAAAAAATCTCCAAGGGCATGAAGGACAGATGTTATAACAGGGACCTGAAGCAGTGTTGCGAGAAGCCTACCAAAGAACCAGAGAGGCAAATGGCTGCTCCAGGTCAGAGCCCTAGACATGCCGCTTCTATGATGGCATTCTAGGGGGTGCCCATACAACTACCCCACTACTGTGCTTCCTCCTCTCCCACCCCTCCCGGTCTACCTTGGCAGTTATCCCCCCCCCCATTTGTGTGATGAATTAATAAAGAATACACAAATTTGAAACAACAATGACTTTTTTGCCTCTGCAAGTGGAGATCAAAGAGAGGAGAGGAGGGTGGTTGGTTTACAGGGAAGTAGGGTGAATCAAGGGGGCTGGTTTTCATCAAGGAGAAACAAACAGAACTTTCACACTGTAGCCTGGCCAGTCATTAAACTGGTTTTCAAAGCTTCTCTGATGCACAGCGCATCCTGCTGTGCTCTTCTAATCACCCTGGTGTCTGGTTGCATGTAATCAGCAGCCAGGCCATTTGCCTCAACCTCCCACCTTACGTCTCCCCCTTACTCTCACAGGTATTGTGGAGCACACAGCAAGCTGTAATAACAATGGGAATACTGGTTTCGCTGAGGTCTAACCGAGTCAGTAAACTGTGCCAGCGAGCTTTTAAACGTCCAAAGGCACATTCTACCACCATTCTGCACTTGCTCAGCTTATAGTTGAACTGCTTCTTACTGCTATGCAGGCTTCATGAGCCATGCGAGCAAGGGATAGGCTGGAGTAGGTGTGACCGCGCGGTGCTGCTGACTGGGAGAGCAGCCTGAGACAGAAGCCTCCAGCTGGCATAATATTCCAGGCAGGACTGAATCTCCATTAGACGAAGCTTAAAAGAAGAGAATTCCTATTTTTGTCCAGGACCCCGACTGACCTCATGGAGGCCGGCCAGGAACACCCATGTCTGCTCAGGCGCCCCCAACCAACCTGAGGTTGGCCAGGAGCACGCCCAAGCTGCTGCCACTGGCTCTCAGTCGTATTGTATTGTCGACTCTAGCCTTGGTACTGTGAACGCACACTGCCAACTTAATGCGCTTAGTGGGGACACACACAATCGACTGTATCAAATCGATTTCTAAAAAATCGACTTCTATTAAATCGACCTAATTTCGTAGTGTAGACATACCCTTAGTTCCACCCTTAGACACAGAGCTGGAGCATGATGGAGAGAAGTTGTGAGGCAGAGACGCCTCCTGTGCATCTTTTGGGGAGAAGAATCTAGCCTTGGCAGCTGCTTCCTTCCTGTGTATAAAGGCAAACTATAAGGGGAAGGTAAGCTAACACATCAAAAACAGTTGAATAGTACAGATTGTCCAAGGGAATCTGGTTCAAAAAGATGGAGTAAAAATAAAAAACAAATTCTGTTCCCTAAGGTAATGCATAACTATTAAACAGATTTCAATGGTGAATATACACACACATCTTCAAGCAGAATATTTGGTTCTAAAAGCTTAACTCTTTTTTTTATCTTTCACCTTTTGAGTCTGACATTCAAGTTGCTTCTTTAGGCTTCCTGCAAGTTGTTTCATTCACAGTAAGATATTACTATTATTAAATCTTTAAAAGGATCACTTTCTTTCCCTGTTGGATGGTGTACTCCAGTGATGGGCAACCTGTGGCCCATCTTGGTAATCCGCTGGCGGGCTGCCGGACAGTTTGTTTACATTTGCATGGCTTCCCGCAGCTCCCAGTGGCCGTGGTTCGATGATCCTGGCCAATGGGAGCTGTGGGAAGCGTCGTGGAACTCTTAGTTACAAACGAAGAGCCTCAGACTTAGGAACATGTTGAATGATTTCATTGTTTTAGAGGGACAAGGTGGCTGAGGTAATATCTTTTATTAGACTCAACTTCTACTCCTGCAGGAATTCTGTGCTACTGCACATGTGCAGAGTTCATGTCCCCCGCAGATTTCTTTGCTTTCCTGCAGGAAAAAATACCTTCTGATAGGAAAGCAAAGGGAAGCCACAAGAAGGGTCATGCGCCCCTCCACTGTAGCATGGGTGCATTGTTTTGGGCATTCAGAGCAGCTGATGGAGAGAGAAATCACCGTGGGTCAGGGGCCGGACTAGGGACACCCCAGCTGGTGGCTGCTACCCTGTGCTGGGCTCATCTGCTAGTCCTAGCTGGGTTGCGGGTGGGGAGGACAGACTTCTTCCCCTGCAAGGAGTGGCTGGGGCCGGATCAGACCCACCCCTAGAAATCACCCCTGGCTGCAGGAAACTCCAGCACCCCTTTCCACCACTTCTTGCCCTCATTGCTTCTCAGCCACAGGGGAGGGGTCACTGTATGGGGAGCTGATCCCGTGTCCACCCAACCCCCTTGCATCCAGACTTCCATATACAACCCCCCTCATACTGAGTCTCCCCCCCCCCCGCATCCAAACCCAAACCCCACTGAGCCTTATACCCTGTACCCATACCCCCCGCTGAGCCCCTTTCTTTGCATCTGGACCCCCACCGAGCCTTTCCCACTGAGTCTCCTGCAATCAACCCCCCCCCCCAATGAGCCTTAGCCCTTCTGCACCTGGAGCACCCCAACAAGACCCCCCCCGCATTTGGACCCCCCCCACACCCGACTCAGCACTAACCAGCTGCACCTGGACCCCCACCCTACTAAGCCTTACACCCCCAGTGTCTGGACCACCCTACTGAGCCCCCCACCCCACACCTTCCTTGCTGAGCTCCAATCACACTCGGACCCACCAAATGAGCCCCCTGCACCAAGACGCCCTACCGAGCTTCTCGCACTGAGATTGCCACACACACAACCTTCTCAACCCACACTTGGATCCCCCCACACTAAGCCCCTCCACACTTGGATCCTGCTGGGCTGAGCCTGCCTGCACGTACCTGGTATTCCTGGCGTGAAGGGGCAGCACCCTAGGTGTTTCTGGGGGCAGGCCCAGCCTTTGACCTGTGTCAGAGTCAAGTGTAGTCTCACTTCCAAGTCCGTGTGCCAGAGGGGAGCTGCAGGGCGATCTTCCACCTCCATGCAGCCAGGGCCCTGTGCTCTCCACTGCCATGCTGGAGCCTGCAGAATTTTAAAATATTGTGTTCAGAATCTTTGTCACGTTGGCACAGAATTTTTTATTTTTGGGGCACAGAATTCTCCCAGGAGCAAATTTCTGTTGGTAAAAGAGAAAAAAGTTTTTGAACAGCACTGATGTTATTTTTCAGCTTTTCAAATGTTATCTTTTCTTCACTTAGTTGGTATAGATAGCTTGTGTATGTGTTCTGTTATAGAAAGCAAGTTGTTGTGGTCTGTATTTTACATGATTATGTAATTCAGCTCATTATAAAGACTAAACCATGTGCTTTACTAGCAGAAGGAAAGCAAGGTAATTGTGCTCTGTCTTCGTGAGTCTAAAGTTCAAAAGTGCAGGTGGACTGCTTATTCTTAGTGACTGCACAGATAGCAGTGTACCATTTGAGCAACTGAGTGGTTCTGTTTTTCTCAATGCTGTATAAGCAATACATGAGATTCTCTCAAGATTGTGTGTTTCCAAAGTGTAAAGTTTGGGTCAGCTGAGTATAATGAGATATACTGTAAAAGACCCTGACTTTAAAAATGAAGTATGTTGTATTATATGTTGTTCTAAAGGCATTTGTTTGTGGTTTTACTAAACTGTGTATTAATTAATAGATGCCCTTTTCTCTAATAAAATAGGCACCTTTTTGTATATGTGGTCCTCTAGATGTCATCTTTTCAGTTAAAGAAACAATCTAAAATTACTGTGTTAGGAAACCTAGTGGCAGTCACCAGTAACCATCTCCAACAGTACTTCTTTCCCCCCATAATAAACAGTCCCTTTCAAGTCCTCCAACTCCAAACGCCTGAATAAATAGAAAAATCTTGTATCATGTCTTGAATGTTTAAATCTGGGTTACTTCAATGAGGAGTAAGTTCCAAATCTGAAGGCGGCTAATGAAGAAAGCGGTACTAGCATCTCTCCTCTTATTTTTAAGTGAAGGGGCTCTTGCTCATTGCTTAAGCTGATCTTGGGTGTGCAGCTTTGCATAGAGAGCGGCAGTTTCTCAAGTAGGCGGGTGCTAAAAATGTTAGGGCTTTATAGGTCAAAACAAACATCTTAAATTCTGCCTGGAAACCAATAGTATTGATATTGTGAAAGCAGGATTCCTTTGTTAGTGACACTGGTTAGTTGAGTAGTTTCTTGCTGGATACTATGCTGTGAAGTACATATGTGCTTGGGGAACATAAATACAATCTCGTACAAATGAAAATCATTCAGAAAATTACTTACCCAATTGTATGTTTTATAATTATTTAAGTCTGCTACAGTTTTTTGTTCTGTCACTTGTTACAGCGTACAGGAAGGTATACATCATTAAATGTTAGTTCTCGTGTGCGTTTGGGCATCTGTGTTTGTACAGCCAATTACGGGCTTTCTGTATTATCATATTAATAGTTACCTATTAACATGGAAGAAAATGTGCAGTGTTCAGCTGATATCTCTCTAGAGGGTTGATGTCCATAAAGTTAACAGATATGTAGAAGTATTACAGAGGTCAACCTTGCAAAAAGAGGAAAGCTACAGCAGCATATTATAAATGCTGTATATGTAGGGGAATGATTATTAACCACTCCACCCCCATCTGTCTATATGTTAGCTTTCTGACTACAAGATTCTGGTATCCACAATAGAGCAAAGTAAGTAGGTATGCTGCAAGACGTGGCTGACACAAACATGAATTGAGAAATTTTTTAAAATCACTGCATCTTCTGCAAGGATATTGCTTGTCTTTCTAAATTCATATTCCTGTATTTAAGCACCATACTAAAGCAGATGACAAACTACTGGAGATACCACACAAAAACGTTAAAATCTAATCTCTTTTGCCATGATAGAGTCCTCATTTTATTTGGATTTTATGAAAGAGCACATCTGTGCTTAGGGAAGTGGAACATTAAGCTTAAATCAACATAATAGGTAAATAAGTATAGCAAAGTTGAAACACCATATCTGCTGTACAGTGCAAACCTCATCTAATCATCAAAGTAGAGAAAAGATGTGGGGAGAGGAAGAGAAATCCAACTGCCTTTCCCACCAAGGGGACAGAAGGGTATCACACGTATTCATTAATTATTTAAAAACACATTAAAAGTATTCCCTTAATAACAGACACAATTGAGGTTGTGAAATACAAAAAGTAGGGAAGTGGGGAATAACAAATGAGGTCAACTTAAAAAAACCTCTTAATATTTAAGTCAGAAGAATGATTAGAGAAGTGGGGAGAGAGTTTCAATCTTTAGCACTCATTGCAGGAAAGGCAAGTTAATCAGGGGCGTGATACTGAGATTCCTAAAAAAAGGTGGCATCAGAGTGCAGATATGTGTCACCTGGCTAGTCTCTAATAAAGGTAAGGCTTACACAATTTAGGCTTTAAAAACTATGTATGCCAACTTAAAATCAACTTTTTGCTTTAGAGGCAACGTGAATGTAATATGATTGCTCAAACCAGCTGTTGTGTGCTGAGCAAGCTGCCAATGACAGAGAAGAGATTCAGCTGCAATAATCAAGCCTCCTGGTCATGAGGGCATGTTTTGCTAATTTATTACAGATTAAATAACTCTGCATATGCAATTGAAGAGACTTTCAAGCTGTGTCTGACATAGTTTATCATTGACGGGATGGTCAAGGTTAAGCCAACATTCTTATTTTTCTTCATTACATCAGAATGAGTCCTCTTGAGTATGTCATTGGGGTCCAAGTGCAGCTGTAGTTGAATAGCTGTTGTTTCTCCATCACCCCAGCGGAACAGGAAAGTGGATTCCGAAGTGTAAATTATTAAATTGCTGGGATTTGTTGGCATAGGTATTAAATTGCTTAAAAACACACTGTGCCTACATGCAATACTGTGTGTGTGTGTGTGTGTGTGTGTGTAATATATATAATATATATATATATATATAAAAATCACTTCAGAAATATATTTAAATTGAGTATCTCTTCAATTTCTTTCTTCCATATATATATGGAAGAAAGAAATTGAAGAGACACTCAATTTAATTTTTTTAAAATTGACTAATTTTTTAAAACAAATGAGTTTCTGTCAGAGTACCTTTTAAATAATATGCTCTGAAAGTATTTGTAAGCAGTTATTTAAAAGTAGGTAAGGGTTTTTTGCTTCTTGGTTCATGTTTACAAAGCCTGTTAGCAGTGGAGGAAATGCAGAGGAAACACTGAAACTGTACAGAGTGTTGGAGGGTATGTCTACACTGCAATTAGACACCCTCAGCTGACCTGTGCCAGCTTACTTGTCCTGTGGAGCGCAGGCTGTTGAATTGCAGTGAAGATATTCAGACTCGCACTGCAGCCCAAGCCCTGGGATCTTCCCATTTCTCAGGGTCCTAGAGCTTGGACTGCAGCCCAAGTCTGAATGTCAACATTGCAATTAAATAGTCCCTTCACCCAAGTGAGCTCCATGAGCCCAAGTGAACGTTGGGTAAGCCATGGGTTTTTAATTGTAGTGTAGGCATACCTAGAGAGACAAGGTGAATGAGGTAATATCATTTATTGGACTAACTATTATTGATGAGGGAGACAAGCTTTAGAGCTTACCCAGAGCTCTTCAGGTTTGATAAAGTATTGTTAAATATGCAGAACAAACAAGATGGGGAAAAAATAAATCTTTTTGTTAATTTCTGAGTTATAGTAATTATAGGTCAAGTACAGAAGGTACAAACCTTTCAGACAAATGTGAGTTTTTTTCCGGATAGTGACTCTATAAAGATAAAAGGAAGATACTGAGGATGTCCCAAAAATTAATGTTACTAACTAACTTTACACGAGCCTCAAGTTAAAATGTTGCATAAGTTTCAGGTTCAGAAATTTATAACAAAACAAAGTCTTCCTTAGTATTGCAGTCATTCCTCCCTGCCCTCTCTCTGCCGTAAGTCTCTGACTCATAGCTCCTCCCCAGAGTTCCTTCAAGTTCTTTCATGAATTTCTTAGGTCAGTGATGCCCAACCTTATTACAGGAGGGCCACGTAAACCTAAGCACAACCTTGTGTGGGTCAAACAAATGCTACAAATTTTAATAAGATTTAAAGTCACCTGTACTGATTTATGCTTTAAGTTGACCTTGTTTCATAAGTAGATAGGTTGTTTCTGTGTACAGTATTGTGTAAACTAAAGTGATGTAAACATGATTACAAAACGCTAATGAATTGGCTGTTAATATATTGTGTTGAAGCAGGACACAGGGCTTATGAAATGGTCTTGTGGGCCATGGGTTGGGTGCCCCTGTTTTAGGCCTCCATACTCATAGCTACAAGAGTTTTATTTCATTTTCTTCTCTCAGCTTTCAAGCTCTATAGTTTCCCAGCTTCTCAAGCACCCCCAAGTCACAGTACTTCAGACTGGAGATTTTTATTTACCTGATCAAACTATCTTATTCTTCTCTCCTCTCCCCTTCACAGCTTGTTTAATCACACTACTTTCACACTAAATACCGGCATAACAACAGGGACATTTTGTAAACAGCTTGTGACTCTGAGGGAAAGCAACATGGAAAACTGACATCATTGTGGCAGCATAAATTCTGCTAGTTTGAGTACAGAAGCTAAAAGTGAGCTGTAGAGTATTGCCAATATAGCTTAAATTTCACTATTTAATTTGTGATCAAACTTCAGTCACTTTGGGAGAGAATTTGGGATGGAAATTTGTAGGTATGAGTCTCTCTCTTTTATTCCATTCTTATCCCTCTTTCTTTGCCCTTTTCCCATTGAAATATTTGTTATAACTAGGGCCATCAATTAATTGCAGTTAATGAATGCAGTTAACTGAAAACAAAATTAATGCGTTAATTTTTTAAACTGCTTTAATAGCATACATCTGGTTGGAGGGAGGCATGGGCTGCGGAGGAACCTGACAGTGTCCGGTCAGATGCAGTAACCCAATCTGCCTCTGGAGGGTGGGAAGAGAAGAAGAAGGAGAGGAGAGAAGAGGAAGTGGCTCCCATCCCAGCACCGGCGGAGAGGTAGGGATCTTGAACTCACCATTGCCTCCAGTGAGCCCCTCACTCTGGGAACTGACCCCTCCTGCCTGTGCTGTGCCTCAAGATTCTTCTAAAGGAAGAACTAGAAGTAGGACTGAGTGGATTTGTAGATTCTAAAATATTACATTGTTTTATTTTTGAGTTCATTTAAAAAAATTACTTTTGTAAGTTCAACTTTCATGATAGAGATTGCACTACAATATTTCTATGAAGTGAACTGAAATACTATTTCTGTTGTTTCTTTTTTTTATAGTGCAAATATTTGTAATAAAAAATAATACAAAGTGAGCATGGTACACTTTATATTCTGTGTCGTAATTGAAATCAATATATTTGAAAATGTAGAAAATATACAAAATATTTAAATAAAAGTATTCTATTATTGTTTAGCAGTGTGATTAAAACTATGATTAATTGTGATGAATTTTTTTAATCGCTTGACAGTCCTAATTATAATTTTGTGTATCTCATATATACACATTATTCATTATAAAAATAAGCACATGAAGTAATAAATGTATACAGCTATTTTTGTGCATGTTAGGATATAAATACATTCAATGTTCTGTGATGTACTGTGAACATTGTCATTTAATTTGATTTCTGAAGTAAACTTTTGGTGGTCTGTTTTCTGCTGCAAAGATTCTCCAAATGAAAAGGCGGTCAATCAGCTTCTCTGTGTTGAAGTTTCAGTGCAGGTTACTACAGAGGAGGAAACACCTTTCTTAGTCATCAGTAGGCAAACTGTTTGTGCAATTCTGCATTTCTTACACTGAGACAATTTTGGTAAATTAGTCAACTTGAGCAGGGATTGCAGAATCAGGCTCTCTATTAACATTTTTGGTAGTCTCACTATCCACTTCCGTAGACATTAAATCACTTTCAGTTGAAATGTAATAGCCTGTTACAGTTGCAGTAGAACTTTGAAGAAATGGTGTATTCTGATGATGGAAAAATCAAAATCAGTATCTTCACAACTTCTGAGAGGTATAATGATCTGTAAACTAAATACAACTGATGAATGCTTACTTACCATAAGCAAGGGGAGACCAAATGACTTGACAAACTTAATAGAAACTTTGTCAGCAGCACTTCCACTGTGAGGCATAACTTTATTTCAGTAACTGGAAATTGTGTTTTCCTCTTTTAGCCAGGTCATATTGTGAGAAATTACTTGCACAGCTCTAGAAATAGAGCTAACTGGAAACTCCTGTATCCACAAAACCTGACCTTGAATGTATTTGTTCTTTTTTGCTAGGATCTACACCGGGGTTGGTAACCTCTGGCATGCGGCTCGCCAGGGTAAGCATCCTGATGGGCCGGGCCAGTTTGTTTACCTGCCGTGTCGGCAGGTTCAGCTGACCGCGGCTCCCAATGGCCTTGATTCGCCATCCCAGGCCAGTGGGGGTGGCGAAAAGCCGCGGCTAGCACATCCCTCACCCGCGCCACTTCCCACTATCCCCATTGGCTTGGGACGACGAACCACGGCCAGCCGAACCTGCTGATGAGGCAGGTAAACAAACTGGTCTGGCCCGCCAGGGTGCTTACCCTGGCGAGCTGCGTGCCAGAGGTTGCCGACCCCGATCTACACTCAACCGGGCTCAGAACAGTAACTCGTTTATACTGGTGTGTAGTTTTTTTTCATGCAAAGCTTCTATATTTATGTTTAGGGGAGGAGAGGTTGCTATAGCTTTTCTGAGGATGTTATATATATCTTTGTTTTAGCGTGGTCCTTAGAGGTTACAAATGGAACTGAGCAGAATAGATATTATGGAAGTAAATATGGTGTAAAAAACATCTAGTGAAGGACTAGATTAAGGGAATGGTAATACATTGTAATATAGTACACCTCCTAAATAGCTAGCTTGAGACAAGACCAGTTTGGTGATGATAAAGTAGTTAATTACAATGACTTTTGGTCTGTGTGAACTGAGCTGGGGATCTCTGTCAAACTAGACGGTATTCGTGTCACAGCTACTCTTTGAATTCTCAGCAGAAGGAACTGAGTGGCCATGGAGATTAAGCTACTCTTCAATTTCCTGAGGTGGAGTATCCTGCTCAAGGTTTGGAATAGTGTAGGGAAATTTGTCCTGCTGTTCATGCTGTGCTGATTTTCAGATAGGACTACAGTCTGTATGGTTGTCAGTTTGGCACACTTTGAGGCCTAAACTCACTAAAATATAAATAGATTCCATAGATGTGACTAATTTTCTGTTTCAGTTTTGTACATTATGTGCTGACCTATTTGCAAACCCTTTTTTGATATATGAAGGAGGATATACGAAGGATTGCAAACCCTTTTTTGATATATGAAGGATTGCTTTTCAGGTGTGGGCTATTTTATTTCAGGAGTGTTTTGCAGAGGGTGGAGATGGGAGTGTGGCCTTTTAAAATAGATCAAACCTTCTTGGAGTTGTGTTCACTCTCTCTTTTTTTCATTGCACACTGAAGCCCACAACTTAAAATACAACATTAGGGTTTTCACTGGAAATGCTTCAGGAAACACTGCAGGTATTTTGATATGTTGGTTTTCTGCAGTCTCTGTGTTACACTGGAATGCCTATTTTGTTTTGTGTAACCATTTTTTCCCTTGTGTAAAGAAAAATGGAAAGCTAAAATGTAGTTTTTAGTGTCATGTGATGGATTTTTGATTGCTTAGCGTTTCAGTACTATTCCATTGGCATATATTTCCTTTTTTGTATGCTATATAAAGCAATTGATCTTTTTAAAGAAAAAGTGGAAGTGTAAATACTGTATAAGCAGTCTGATCCAGAACCTGCCTTTTCATAGGAAAGGTGTACATGACTGCCAGTGTCAGAAGTAAACTGATGTTTAAAAAGTTTGTAAACTGTGGGGTTCAAATCCTTGAGAGCCTTGGTTTTTTTCATATTAAATTTACCTCAGCTACATGGTACAAGTACTGTAAGTAGCTTTAGGTTCTTGTATAGTTTGTCAGGGAGTTTCTCTTTGGAATTAGTTTGCTTTCCTCCTAGGAAGGCTAAGTACTTCTTAAAGAATCTGTTTCATAGTAAAGATTCCTTCAACTACTTTTTGTAACATGCAAAAAAAAAGGGGAGGTGGGTGGGGTGAGGAGGAGGCCTTCTGTTGCAGTGTCTGTTTGCTTATTTAGTCTCCTTAACTGCCCCAGGTCTACTCCAGTTGAAGTCAGAAGTAAAAAAGAAGGCAAATTTTGGAGACAGCGCAAACTAAAGCTTCATTGTATAAATCTGAATGTTCTATAGAGAAATAGCTTGTATCATTTCTTAGCAAGCTTTTACAGTAGTGAAAGAAATATGGTGAAAGGTATTTCATTATTCTAGTGCTGGCCATCCAGTGAAATTTTTCTGGCATTTTTCTTAATTTCAAAAGTGTATTATTTAGTAGTATTTTGCTGCAAAAGATATATATGGTAGAGCTACTGCAGTAGCAAAAAATTATTTCCACATCACTACTTTAGAAGAGGACAAGCTTTCTGCCCCTTGTTTGTTTTGCTAATGTGTTTTAAAAATGATAGTGTTGGGGATGGAGGGTAGTGGCTAATTTGACTGCTCATGGAAGAGTGTGACTGGTGGGTCTTGCTGTGGTTGGGCATTGCTTAAATTCATTGGCAGAGTTGCAGGAAATTAAGCCCCAAGAAGGACTGTAGACAGAAAAAGAGCATTTCTCCTTTGCATCTTACCAAACTGAAGTGAAGAAGATCTGAATAACTGAGGGACCACTCAGTCTTACAGAAAAATGTGTTTAATTATCATACTGCAGGAGCAACGTATTCAGAGGAGAGACTCAAAGGTGTTGGTTTTGTATAAATGGGTGCCCTGGTATTTGGTAAGAAAGTGCCCCCATGTTGCTTCCCTCACTCCTCCTCATTCATCGTTTCTCTGTTTTGTGCCTCTGCAATTTCACTTGAATCAGAGTAAATACCTTGATCGGGGTTTAAGGGATTGTGCTCTGTGCAAACTACAAACTGTAGTCAGTGGTAGAATGGGTCAGGGAAGGAGACACCACTAAATGGGAAAGCTTTGAACTCTAGAAACAGAGCCCCTCTTGATGCTCCTGGAACTGTAACATCCTTAATATTTCTGTCGTCTGACGTCATAGGACCAGGATGGCTAATTTAAATTGTACCAAATTGTAGGTCTTATGCTGGAAAATGTCTAGTGCAGAATACTAAGCTCCTTGTCACTGACGATGGTTTTAGTGTTTAAAACTCTGGTCTTCAGAGAACATTTTTTCTGTAATAGTTTCACATGATGTGTGTGTTACTTTGTTGCTTTTGAGATGGATACGAATGTTTAAGATATGTGTTTGGGTATACGAAGATTAAATTTCATTACTCAGAGCTAAATTAAGTTCAGGAGTGTGGGAAAGTTTCTTGCTCCATATGAGTACGGAAACCACTTCTTGGTAAACTGTCACATAGAAGGATTGTGCCTGTACTGCTGCAGCACACTATCCTTCCGCTACAACACGAGAGTGACACAAACATTTTCATACTAGTCTTTCTGTCAGGATCTCTGAGCAGCCCTGGAACATTTCATCCCTTGTTGGGAGAGGACAGAAAAGACAAACTGAATAGAAGAGACCAAGTGACCCCATCCTTCTTGTTTGCTAATTTCTCTCTCTCTCTTGCTGAGCTCTAACCGCCTCTCTTTCTTCTGTCAGCCCCTTGCTCTCACCTGGTTCCTTTTCCTCCCAGTACAGACATGCTTTGGTCTTCTCTAGTTTAAAACAACCACTCTTGATCCTTTCTTTGAAATAATCACCCAATCCCTTTTTCCTTCCATTCATCTTCAGATTTATTGAACATGCTGTTAATTCCCAGGCAGACTGTACCTCTGGCTCCTCCTGGTTTTTTCCATGTGCACGCCCTCTAGGTCTCAGCCCTCAGGTCACTTTTCTCTTGAGATGGAATCATCCAATTCTCCCACGCTCAGATGAGGTGGCAGGTTCTGTGTATCAACTGTGATCACCTCAGCAAGTTTGACTTGTGTCCAGACCCTGCTATTCTGTTCTCTCGGGGGCAATGGTCATGTAATCAATAATCAAGCAGCCTCCTAAAACAAAGCATCATTTATTTATTTGGAGCCAAAGCACTTCAGAGACAACATATTTTTAAAAATAATAAAATAGGCTGTCAGAGGGTAGCTGCACCTGTATTCCCTTTCCTTGGTCCCTTGAGGGCACCCACTTAAAGGTTTCCTGCTCCTAGCCATCACCTCTCCTGGGCAGAGACTTGCATCTTACTCTGTCCTGACAAGGAGTTTTAAGACTGCACAGCTCCCTGGATTTACACACTACCTAAATAGGCCAGTGCCTGTACTTTGCTTTCTCTCCAAAGGCTATGCTAACTATACTACCCACAGTTATAAGTTACTACACAGATTCTTCTAAACAAGCACATTTTTTTCTTAAGGTAAAAGCATTACAGTGAAAACATAACGTGTATAAGAACTTGTATTTTTTTAAAAGCTTACCATAGGTCACCCATAAATACTGTGGGGCTCTAGTAGGTCAAGTTCTTCCAACCCTTCTGCAAAGATTGTAGGTTCCTCCCCATCTTTGGACAGAAAATCCTGTCTGAATGTTGGATCAGAAAGAAGGCCCTGAATCAATTGAAACTCAGGCTATTTATTCAAAAATCTTTCTTTTGTCTGTTGGCCACTAGAGAATCCATTTTGACCCAGAATATGCAAGCCTCCCCTGGCGGTGATATTTCTCTCAGGAGCTTTGTCATATACAAATAGTTAAGGGTTAATAGAACAGGAGTACTTCATGTCTCTCTTGCCTGTAAAGGGTTAACAAGTTCAGTGAGCCTGGCTGTCACCTGACCAGAGGACCAATCAGGGGACAGGATACTTTCAAATCTTGAGGGAGGGAAGTTTTTGTGTGTGCTGTTAGTTTTTGGTTGTTGTTCACTCTGGGGGCTCAGAGGGATCAGATGTGCAACCAGGTTTCTCTCCAATCTCTTTGATACAGTCTCTTATATGTCCAGAATAGTGACTATTAGGTAGATAAGGCGAGCTAGGCTTATGTTTGTTTTCTTTATTTGCAAATGTGTATTTGGCTGGGAGGAGTTCAAATTTATATTTTGCTGAAAGGATTTTAATTTGTACTTGTATACTTAGGCTGGGAGGGTGTTCCCAGTGTCTATAGCTGAAAGACCCTGTACCTATTCCATTTTAAATTTACAAAGATAATTTTTACTGGTTTTTCTTTCTTTAATTAAAAGCTTTTCTTGTTTAAGAACCTGATTGTTTTTTTTATTCTAGTGAGACCCCAGGGGACTGGGTGTGGACCCACCAGGGAATTGGTGGGGAGAAAGGAGGGAAGGGGGAAAGAGAGGGTGATTTCTCTCTGTGTTAGGATTACTTTCTCTCTCAGGGAGAGTCTGGGAGGGGGAGAGAGAAGGAGGGGGAAGGTGGATTTTCCTCTCTGTTTTAAGATTCAAGGAGTTTGAATCACAGTAATCTTCCAGGGTAACCCAGGGAGGGGAAGCCTGGGAGAGGCAACGGTGAGGGAAGGGTTTACTTTCCTTGTATTAAGATCCAGAGGGTCTGGGTCTTGGGGGTCCCTGGGCCAGGTTCTGGGGGGACCAGAGTGTACCAGGCACTGGAATTCCTGGTTGGTGGCAGCGCTACAAGTACTAAGCTGGTAATTGAGCTTAGAGGAATTCATGCTGGTACCCCATCTTTTGGACGCTAAGGTTCAGAGTGGGGAATTATACCATGACAAGCTTATAACCTGGTTGTTTTGTCTTACTCACCATCTGCTATTTTTTACATCCTGGAGGACCTGTGGTAATCTGTCCCACTCTTCCTACATTGGCTCTCCTTTCACCTACATCAGATATAAGCTCTTGCTCCAGCTTTAAAATACTTCATAACTTAGTCCAGCCCTAGGTGAGGTAGTAACCTATTGTGAAGTTGATTCCTGCCTTTGCTCTGCCAGTATTCCCAGCCTCTACAGTCTGCCATTCAGCTTTCTTCCTAAACATCTCCATGTTTTCTCTTTGTCTGGCCCTCATGCATGGGAAAAATCCTAGGTAAAATTAAGATACCTATTACTTTAACCTCCTCCATATCCATCCTTAAAACTCACCTTACTATGGTCCCTACACACCCCAAACTATTCATCATGGCTAGACAGGTGACTTATTCCTCTTCCCCTTCTTTCCTGTTCCTGCTCCCTTCCTCTCTCTCTATCCTCAATTACAAAACCTGTAACAAAGCTAGGCCAATTCTTCACTAGATTAATTTGTGTCTGATGATCAAATTTTAATTCTTTCTTACACACATTGCTGAAATATCCATCCTCTGCCTTAAACCCTTGCACAGCACTTGGGATCGTCTTGAATGAATAAAATGCATAGCATACTATCTAAACTGATTATGGTGGCCCTTTGGAATGTGGCCATTGCTAGGTTGTAATGTGAATAGGGTGTTATATAACATAGCACATCAGTTTAGGACAAGAACTGAAACAGAATGCTGTATCAAGTTGAAAATGTACGGGTAACACAGATGGGCAGAATGTAACTACCAGAATTTTAATTTGACCAGGACAGTAGGACCAACACCCCTATTTTTGTGTTTAAAGAATAAATTGCTTCAGAATTTTTAATAAATACAATTTTAAATGCTGTCATCTGTTTATTGTTAGTTCAAACAGGAATTATTTCAGGGAAGTTCTAAGGACTGTGTTCCTCAGGAAGTCAGACTGGATGATCACTATGGTCCCTTCTGGGTTTATAGTCTCTTTGGGGAAAAGTCATCAGTTTCTCACTGTTCATTCACAAAGTATATTACTGAACTTTGCTGGATGTCTAGGAGGAAAATCAGGTTACTAAATGGATGTCTGAAGAAAAGTGACTTGGCATTTGTTAAGATGAGATTCTGTTGTGGAGAAATATATTAGGAACTGATGAACAAAGTTTAATAGAAATGCTTTCTGCAAGTGGATCTGTTAATCCTAGTTTAAGAGAGGGCATTTTATGAGATAGCAGCTGTGCGTTTCCATATTATTAGACAGTAGCATTATCATTTATCAGTTCAGACAATGCTGTGACTGGATCCTTAGTTTGTTGTTCTGCAACTGGGAATTTTGCTGCCCTGTTGTTTTTTTCTTTGGGAAAGAATGTTTGTTACAGTCAAAAGGAAATGTAATATTTTTGGACACTTTTTGAGCTCTGCTAGCAACAATGGTCCTATGTTAAATGGCCCTTTGTGATGCTTGGGGATAATTGAGTTTTTTTCCCCCCTAAACCTGTTCTCTTTTTTTCACACTTTAAATAGCCAAAAAACAAACAAACAAAAAACCAAAACAAAACAAAAAAAACCCCATCATACAGATAAGGAACTTACAGTAGTAAAGGTCAAAGGTGTTTAAATCAAAGGATGTTTATATCTAATCCACATAGGACACAAATCAAGGAGAAGGGGCGTCATCTGAATTGGTAGCCCTGTAATGGCTGGCCTGCAGGGAAAATCAAGTTTAATTTTCATTTGATGTTCCATATTGGCATTTATAAGATTTGAAGAAATAAGATGTTCCCTTCTCCTACATAGGGGAAGAAAGCCAGTAGTTTAAGGTTTCTCAGCCTCCCTTTTTCTCCCCTTTTTTTACTCTCTCATCTGTGTAACATAATTCTAGGAAAGCCCTTCTGTGTGTCACTCTGAAACCTTTTATAACTGTAGAATCAGTGTGAAGCTATAGAAGCAGCTACAAGTGTGATTGAGAATTCTTGTTGCACAGAATAGCACCAGGCTGAATCATCACTGGCTTTCGTGGTCTGTTACTGTCCAGTTTTTAACTTCTTAGCCATTTTGACTTTACAGATTACACCAGTGCTGTGTACAGTGGCAGTGGGGCATATATCTATTGCTGTGCCAAGAGTCCTAGACTATTGTGATTGAGGCCTGGTCTACACTATGCGTTTAAACCGATTTTAGCAGCGTTAAACTGATTTAACGCCGCACCCGTCCACACTACGAGACCCTTTATATCGCTATAAAGGGCTCTTTAAATCGGTTTCTGTACTCCTCCCCAACGAGAGGAGTAGCGCTAAAATCGGTATTACCATATCGGATTAGGGTTAGTGTGGCCGCAAATCGACGGTATTGGCCTCCGGGCGGTATCCCACAGTGCACCACTGCTGTCCAGAGCGGTCATAATCTGAACTCGGATGCAGTGGTCAGGCAAACAGGAAAAGCCCCACAAACTTTTGAATTACATTTCCTGTTTGCCCAGCATGGAGCTCTGATCAGCATGGGTGGCGATGCAGTCCCAAATCCAAAAAGAGCTCCAGCATGGACCATACGGGAGATACTGGATCTGATCGCTGTATGGGGAGACAAATCTGTTCTATCAGAGCTCCATTACAGAAGACGAAATGCCAAAGCGTTTGAAAAACATCTCCAGGCTACACAGTGCTGCGTGACAAACGTAACGGAAAGCCAAAGAATCAAATGGACGCTCATGGAGGGAAGGAGGGGGTACTGAGGACTCCAGCTATCCCACAGTTCACAGCAGTGTCCGAAAACTATTTGCATTCTTGGCTGAGCTCCCAGTACCTGTAGGTTCAAACACATTGTCCAGCATGGTTCAGGGTATAGCTCGTCAATTTACTCCCTCCCCCCACCACGTGAAAGAAAAGGGAAAGAAATCGTTTCTTGACTTTTTTCAATGTCACCCTATGTCTACTGAATGCTGGTGGTAGACGCGATGCTGCAGCAGTGAAGAGCAGTATCCGCTCCTCTCCCCTCCCTGGTGGGAGATGGCACAATATGACTGCTATCCGTCATCACCATCAGTCCGTGAGTGCTCCTGGCTGGCCTCAGGTGAGGCTAGCCGGGGGCGACTGGGTAACAATAGGAATGATTCCTGGTCATTCCCAGTAGATGGTACAGAACGGCTAGTAACCATCTTCATCATAGCAAGTGGGAACTGAGCTCCATCAGCCCCCTCCCTTTCCTGTGTAAAGAAAAGATTCTGTACTGCCTGGACTATCATAGCAGCGGCATGCTGGGCTCCTCTCCTCCGCACCGCTTAATGTCCTGCCTGGACTGTCATAGGACCGGGAGGCTGCCTCCCCCTCATTTTATCTCACTAACAAGTCACAGTTTCTTATTCCTGCATTCTTTATAACTTCATGACACAAATGGGGGGGACACTGCCACGGTAGCCCAGGAAGGTTGGGGGAGGAGGGAAGCAACGGGTGGGGTTGTTGCAGGGGCACCCCCCATGAATGGCATGTAGCTCATCATTTCTGCGGAATCTGACACGGAGCAGCTGTGCTCTCTGATACACTGATTCTCTAATACACTTGCCCCATATTCTAGGCAATATGCCCCATATTCTAGGACTGACTCTATTTTTAGAAACCATAAAGGAGGGATTGACTCGGGGAGTCATTCCCAGTTTCGCCTTTGCGCCCCCAGCCGACCTCAGCCGCGGCACCCATGACAGCAGCAGACAGTACACAATGACAGATAACCGTCATCTTACTGCAATTTTACAATCATAGCAGACGGTACAGAACGACTGATAACCGTCTCTGCTATCATGCAAAAGCAAACAAATGCTGCTGTGTGGCGCTGCAGTAACGCCTCTGTTAGCAGCATCCAGTACACATATGGTGACAGTAAAAAAAAAAAAAAAAAAAGCTGAACGGGCTCCATGGTTGCCATGCTATGGCGTCTGCCAGGGCAATCAAGGGAAAAAGGGCGCGAAATGATTGTCTGCCGTTGTTTTCCCAGAGGAAGGAATGAGAGACAACATTTACCCAGAACCACCTGCGACAATGATTTTTGCCCCATCAGGCACTGGGATCTCAACCCAGAATTGCAAGGGGCGGGGGAGACTGCGGGAACTATGGGATAGCTACAGAATAGCTATCCGCAGTGTAACGCTCCGGAAATCGACGCTAGCCTCGGACCATGGACGCACACTGCCGAATTAATGTGCTTAGTGTGGCCACATGCACTCCACTTTATACAGTCTGTTTTACAAAACCGGTTTATGTAAAATCGGAATAATCCCGTAGTGTAGACATACCCAAAGAGGTGGCTTAAGCAGGCACCACTCCTTTAGGGGAGAGATAGCTCAGTGGTTTGAGCATTGGCCTGCTAAACCCAGGGTTATGAGTTCATCCTTGAGGGGGCCACTTAGGGATCTGGGGCAAAAAATCAGTACTTGGTTCTGCTAGTGAAGGCAGGAGGCTGGACTCAATGAGCTTTCAGGGTCCCTTCCAGTTTTATGAGATATGAATATCTCCATATATTATTATTACCCTTGCTCTGCAGCTAATTTGTATGTGACAGTTTCATTGGTTGTATGAAGGAGTGTGCACAGATGGTGGATTACTTGGCCCAGCTTCCTTAATTCTTCAGAACCACCCACAGAGCAGTACAACCAGAACACACAATTTACCCCTAACACACACACAGTCCTTCACCACAGCTTACACCTCACAATCACCACGAGCTGAAAGAAGCACAGATCTTAGAGGATTGTCACTGTGAAGCCTAGAATGTCTGAGTCAATATGAAGAGATAGAAACAGCTACAAGGATGACTGAGAGTTCTTTTTGTTTAGACTATCACCCGGTTCAGTCATCACTGGGCCACTGAGAACCAGATGGAATGTTGGAGTCTAAAGCTTCTGTGGCAGTTGGAATGTGACAGTTGATCAGAGAAGGTGGGAGTAACAGCTGCAAGGCATAATAAAGAGGTGATTATACCTCCAGCTAGGGGATAGCTCTGTGCACAAATTTAAGGGAATATGTACAAACAGCAATATTGCACAGCACGTGGAACCAAGAGCCCCCATTTTTTGGCTTTTTTACACACAACTTTATGAATTACACATCACACCTGTGTGACAGTATGGACTTTCTAAAGTTTCTAATCTTTATGGTTATGGAGAGAACTTAAAAATATGAAAATCACACAAACCAATATGATGCCTGCCAAAATCTGCAGCCTAAAATAATTGCTCTAAAATGAGTTTTCAACCATGGGCTGCGAATCACTGTTGGAGTCATGGCCACTCTGTCCCTCCTGTATTGGTAAATGGGAGGAGCTAGATTCTGGCTACCTAGGAGCAGGGGTTGAAAGCAACCATTTTGGTTTTTTTAGTAGATATCCCTTTCCAGTTGCAAATATCTGCTGCTTTTATATTTCTAGGAATAATTAATTCAGTTGTTACTAAAAGGGGAGGATGAGGTAACTGAAGATATAAATCATTCTGTGTTCGGAATGGGCACAAAACAGTTTGAACAGCTAGATTAAAGAGTGATTCTACTCTGAAAGTGATGCTAAATTGGCATTGCGGGGAAACGGTTGTGCATATTTTACTTTCTTACAAACAAAATGGCTTTTAACTTATACTCTTGTGAACTCAACCTGGGAAATGAAAGTCAAGCTGTATTTAATAATGTTGGTGATTTGCTTGCCAGAGAAGTCCTGCTCACTCTCCCATAGCTGTATTGATTCTGCACTGTTCTCATACAAAACATTAGGGTTTTTTTAGGCCAGTAATGGAAGCAGATATGACACAATATACACAGAGAGATTCTTGATTAAGAATTCTTTCTGACCATAACACTTGATACAGTGGACCATTTCTCCTGAAATCTGAGAGAGAGAAATTAGAGTTGTAGCCTGGGATTTGGGAGACCCAGGGTCAGATCCTATTTCACCACAGACTTCCTGTGTGACCCTGAGCAAGCCACGTTATTCTCTATCTTTCTGTTCCCCATCTGTGAAATGGGAATAATAGCTCTTACACACCTCACAGGGTTGTTGTGCAGACAAATACTTTAAAGAGTGTGTGAAACTCTCAGATACATAGTAATTGGGGGCCATATAAGTACCTAAGATAGAAAAAGTGTTAACCTCATATAAGGCTCGACCCAGTGCTCACAGAAATCAGTGGAAAAGCTAAGTTAACTAAAGCTCATATTAGCACGAGGAGATCCTCAAATGGAAAGCACTGTGAAATGGCTGCCTGCACAGGAAAAACTTACCAAAAATTCTCATTTGTTCACCTGACAACTCTGTTGACTTGGATCACTTTTTATTACCTTTTCTATTACTCTTCCTTATGAGCAACTTCAATTCAAATGGAGGTAAAAATGGGTTTGGCTGCTAGAACTTCATGTACACAATGGCTGCCATTATTCTGACATCAACACCACTGTGTTTTTTGTAAATTTCCCCCAGATAGAAGAAGCCTATTGGGCAATGGTTAGATTAGGTTTGTTCTCATGCTTTTGGACAGCATGGAGGCCACTAAATGCATGATGTGCTTCCATGATATTGTGTCCCTAGCCAAATCCAGTATATTCTGGGATTAGAGGGACCAGCGTCTGGCTCCATCCAATCTTTGTGTTTTAAGTCTTGTAGATTTTTTTCCCCATCCTGCTTTTATTGGGTCGAAGTCAAAAGTGATTTTTGCAGGGAAGATGGTAGGTATTTGGTGCATATGACGATGCCACCTTGGAGAGCATAGGGCAACCATTTGAAAGCACAGTACCTGTTAAGTTAGAAAATAGATCTATACTTGAATTCATGTTGGTTTGATGTTTTTGTTCATTTGGTGATACTTCATTGGAATGGTGTACAACATCTTTTCAATCTTGACAGTGAGTGGCCATGTTCCATAGATCAGAATACTGACCACCACTGTATATCTGTGGTTTGTGTCTCTGCTTCTCAGATGGTTCGGTCTGCAAAAGACATTCTTGATGAGGTGTCCCATTACTGACCAGGCTTTTGCACTATGGGCTTCAAGTTCTTTCTTGACGCTGTTGTTGTTATTGACAACAGATCCACGGCAGGTGAATTCACCACCAATCTTGACTGGGTGGTTGCCTGCTAAGATGCTAGAGCCCTCCGTGTGTTTGAAATCACTGACTGGAAGAGTTTTGGTTTTACCCCCAATTAATTTTTAGGCTGACTTTTGATGCTGAGCTTTCCAGGACTTTAAGGACAGCAACTGGGTTGTTCATCAGTTTGATAACTAGTGCTATGTCATTAGCAAAATAGACATTGAGGTTCTTATTAAGGCACATGCCTAAAACACAAATTACACTGCTCTACAGCCAAAATGCTTCCAAAATAAATGTTTACTAATTCTGAGTCATTGAGAACGAAAATGATGCTTAAAATTGTTGATTGGTTCTAGTTTTCAAGATATGCTATTGGGTCAGTATATACGACCCTTGACTTGGGAATGGCGGAGGATAAGTGAGTTATAAAGGGAAGGGATCTCAATTTAAACCAGAAATGACTAAAATACATCTTTGACTGGATCTATGAATAAATCTATGACTGGGTTTGGACAGTACTTGCTTTTTAGGCAAAACAATGAATGATGCAATCTGAAGCTGGTATTGCATCATACATTATATGAATTGCATCATGTTATTCCTAGAAGTCATGGATGATGCAATCATAACGAAGCTTACATCACTCTGCTGAACAAATTGCCCTATATCAGCTCTAGAAATCATACAGTGTCGTGCTCTCTTATTTGTCAAAGTGTTTGATTTTGCAAAGGGACACATTTCTGTTTAGCCAAAGTGAGCAGAGATGCCTTGTACTTGTGTGAACAGTGCAGATAACTTCTGCTATGTTTGTGGTGAAGTGACTTTTGCATCACAAAAGCGCGGTATAACCACTATGGTTAAGAAAGCCTATCACCTTTCTTTTGGCTACAAAATTGGAGATCAGGACAAGAGGTGGGCCCCACACATATGCTGCAACACTTGTGCAACATATCTTCGCCAGTGGTTGAACAGGAAAAGGAAATCTATGGCTTTTGCAGTGCCAATGATTTGGAGAGACCCAACAGATCCTCCCAGCAATTGTTACTTCTGCATGGTGCCTCCAGTTGGGAAAGGTGTGTCAAAGAAGAAAAAGTGGACTGTGCATTATCCAAACATTCCATCAGCTATACGCCCAGTACCCCACGGAGAAGGACTGCCGGTTCCTGATGCACCAGAATCATTCTCACTTCAGTCAGACGAGGAAGAGGATGAAACTTCTGGTCCTGAACCATCGATGTCAAAGGACCCACATTTTCTCGTATCCTCCTCCTCTGAACCACACCTGATAATACAAGGTGAACTGAATGACCTTGTCAGGGATTTGGAACTAGCCAAGAGTAAGGCAGAGCTGTTGGGCTCCAGACTACAGCAGTGGAATCTCCTGGCAGGCTATCAGGGAAAATGGCTCCCATCAATGCTTGCAGACTATTGCTGGACAGTGACAAGAGATGCTCCATTTAATGAATACAAGAGACAAGCCAAGAAGCGCCGAGTAGACATTGAATAGGACTAAACTATGTACGTAATAGTTTTTTGCCTTCTGTTTCATAATACATTTTATTTATGTAACCCTTTTGCTGATTTTTAAAGTGTTACATAAACAGGATAGGTGAAATATTATCATGTAAAGCAACCATAAACACATGAAAAGACCTAAGTTTACAATTAATGATTAAAACTCTACTATCTACACAATATACATAGACATAAAATGTAAAAACTTAAATATCTTAGAAACAGTAGCCAATCAGTTGTTTTAATTGTCATATTTGAATTCAGCACATCAAAATACATAATAAATATCACATTTTATCTCTGAAGCAGAGGACTTCTCAAAAATTGTAGACCAGTGTTATTTAATCATATTTTAAAAGCTGAATTTCAGTATAAAGGAAACTGAATTTTTTTTATGTGGGCTTTTGTGTAGGGGCAGACCATTCCCATGTAAGTTGGAGATTTCTCGTGTATCTAAGCTGGATTCCTTATATCTTAATTCCCGCTTCCTCAGGGGGAATCTCAGGCTGTCAGTGCCCAAAAGAAAGCATATATCTCGAAGTCATGGTAGTATGAATTGGACTTAAAACTTTGAGCCTTCATGACTGGTTGTCAGTTTCCAGATTTAAATGACTTCCTGTCTAAAGAGTCATTTCTCTGACATCCCACTAGAGGCCCTTTCTGCAGCTATCAAAGTCCTGTCACATTCATTGGAGTTGAGTGTCATCTTCAGTTGTTTTTGATGAAATAGAAAACATTAATTCTCCTATTGGAGAACTTTGGCAGCAGCCTACTTTCCAGATCTTTCAAGGAAAGCCACATGAAATGACACTTTCTGTCACTGTTCCTCATAGGGACACCCTCTTGTACACAGAGAAGGAATTGTATAACTGCTGCATCAGTTTTTTAAAAAGATGCTTAGACCTTTGATCTGTATATTAGACAAATCAGAGAACTAATTCAGCACTGCTTGTCTGCAGTGGCCTTAAGACTGGAGGTCTTCATGCACGTCATAGAAAGTGTACTTTTAGTTATATACCTATATACAAGATAGTACCTACCAAAATCTGTACTGGAAAGAGGTGGATTAGGAAGATACAGTAATTTGGGACAAACTTTCTAACTAGTCACAATTTGCTACAGATTAGTAAATGTTAAGTGTTTCAGCAAAGTTAAGTAGAAGTAAAGTAGAAATTTTCACTTTCTCTGTAATTCAGAGAAAAATTACTGTTTGTTTGGTTTTTTTTACTCCAGCTTTAATGTTAAAATACGAATTATTTTTACAAGCCTCAACTTGTTAGGGCAGAGTTTCTATACGTTTCTAGTCCTTATAGTCACAACATGCCTTGAAAATGAGAGAGCCCAATTTAAACTGATGTGATATCTTCATGAGTCTCTAGACAGCTTGGGAAAAAACGCTGATGTGTGAACTGCTCCAGTCATATGAATGGAGTATTAAATCTGAACCATAACAATGACAGTTTACATAGCAACATTGTTAACCATTTGGCTGCTAATAAGCTGGTGTTTCTGCTACAACTAAGTGCTTATTTCACAGTCTCAAACTGCCTCCCACTTCTCTCCAGGTGATGGGGCATAAGGTAGGTATTGTTCAACTGAAAATGAAGAGATAAAGCAATACAACTAATAAGATTCCTAAACCCAAACTTGAAGTGGTTAAATACCCACTATTTCTTTGGAATTCTGTAGGTGTGCATTTTCGTCATGTAGTTGCTATGGTAGAAGTGGACCTCATATTGTAAATGAAAAGTTTATTTGGTGAAAAATTCAGTAGTAATTTGGAAATATTCTAGTATATTATGAAATGGTGTATAGCAAAAATATTATATAAGATAATAGTGAAATACTGGCTAAATTCAAGGTCTGATTTCATCAAGTCTTTTAAAACCAAATGTATAGGCTTGTGCCTCCATGGACCTCTGAAACTTACATCCCATCTTACTATTAAGGGTGCTCTTTTGCTCTGAGGATCAAATTGAGTGTTTCGAAGTTGTGAATGTTTAACTAGTTTTTCAGTTCATGGAGTCATTTGCAGTTTTCACCTTTTGAAATGTTTCCTTATATAGCATGATCTGTGAGGCAAGACTTAGAAGTTTATTAATTATTCAGTTGGAGCTGTTCTGTGTTGTATAAAAATAAAAAAAAAGCGATATTTGACTGACTTATGTAAGTGGCTTAGTGAGGCGAGTATATTTTAGTGTGCTCATTATCTTGTAACTCTCCTAACTGAAAATAGTCACATGGGCAATAGTCTCAGTTGTAAGTAGGCAATACATTTTAACCAGCATGATTTCTTTGAGAATTCAGTATATTAATTTTGTGTGAAGAATGGCATCTTTTGAGTTCACACTCATTTTCTCTCAGGCAGTTTGACGTGTAGTTCATTGATCATGAAAAATGACACCATTAAAAGTCAAACTAAGATATTTTAGTGGTTAAAGCTTGTTTGAGTCACCTTATTATATTGCAATAATTCATAATAATAGTGCAGCTTTCTGAGGGCTTCAGAATGTTAAGACTAACTTTTCAGTTCTCAAAGTCCTGCCAGGGCAGCATATGAGGTGCTTTGAGAACTGTTTCTCCTATTAGAAAGATGGAGACAACTAGCCCTTGTCATATGTGTTTCCTATGTTGCCTGCTGTATTGAGTATTAATTTAAAATAAGGTGAAGAAGAACTCAGAAAATGTAGACTACCACTACAGTCTTCCTATGATAGAAATGAGACCTAACCAAACCCTTTTGAGAAACCTAATCTAAAATGGAAATTAAGAAGGTTAAGATGGAATTTAAATAACAAATAGCTAAAGACATAAACAAATAACAGTAATTTTAAATTAGTTGAAAGCAGGAAGCCGCGAATTAGTGGATCTGCTTGACTGTGTGGGACGTAGGGGAGCAACTGAGGAGGATAAGGACACTGCAGAAAAGCTAAATGATTTCTTTGCATTAGTTGTCACCATAGAGATTATGGTAATAAGCTATCTTCTTCAGATACTAACAGATGTTGTTGCCAAAAGAGGAGGTACTTGAATAAATCAAAAAATAGTACCAAATAACTGGGATTGGATGATGTATATCAGAGTTTTAAAGGGATTTAGGAATGAAGTGCCCGAGCAGCTGGTAATATGCAATGTCATTAAAACTGTCGACTATACTACAGGACTGTATGGTAGCAAGTGCTTTTTATCACTCTCCAAAGGTAGTAGGGAATGGCAAATTAGTGAGTGTGTGCACCAGGAAAAGTGGCTGACATTAAAAAATTGAATGGTAAAACTCCTTGATTAAACATGATGAAGGGGTAAACCAACACAGCTTCTGCAAAAGAAAATCATGTCACTTACTGATTAGAATTTTTTGAGCATATCCACAAAATAGTGGATAAAGGAGAACGAGATGACGTTTACTTGCATTTTCAAAAGCTTTTGTTAAAATACCTCAGATGCTAACAAGGAAATTAAGTAGCTATCATGTGAGAGGTAATATCATGGATTAGAAACTGGCTAAGGGCTTGTTTAAACACATAAATGATATCTTTTAAACTGCGTCAGTAAAATTAAACTGGTACAACCCCTAGTGTGGATGCAGTTACAAGCAGTATAGCTTACTCCCATATGGGAATGAGAGTGAGCCAATTCTATCTATTACAAGGCATTTACATACCTGCATAACTGTTTCCACAGTAGGGATTGTACTGGTACAACTAAGTTTTTTTTTAAAAAAAAAAAAATCACACTCCGCTCTAACCAAAACAGCTATACTAGCTCAAAAACTGTAGACCAGGCCTCAGAAAACAAAGTTGGCATATATAGTCAATTTTAATTATAGCAAAAGATGGGGATTCATAAGTTTCCATACTAAAAATTACTGGGATTATGAAGAAGCTTTTTGGGCAGGTTATTCCATAGCTGTTGGCCACAAATATCTTGAACCTTCTTCTGAAACATCTGGTACAAGCCACTGTCTGAGAAAGAATGCCAGGCTAGATGGGCCACTATCCAGTATAGGAGTACCTATGTTACTCAGTCCTTCAGACAAGTGTCCTGCCAGGTAAAAGGTAAAAATTGTTCATTTGTAAACACATCATTCAATTAGAAATACTTTAATCTACTGTTCAGTTGACTTTTTAATGAGCAAATGCCAGTATATCTTTAAAAATTTCTATTTTTAAGATGACCTTCAAAAGCTGTTTGAGTCTTCATATTTTTTAGTTGAAACTTAAGATCTACAAAGATCCCCTTCTGCTTTATTTTTAATTTTTTTTAAGTCCTTTGTTTTCACAACAAATGCCATCAACTCAGCAACCAAACAATGGCTCAGTGATTTCCTGGTCATCACAACTCAGCACATCCTAAAGTTCTTACTTAGGGCCAGACAATGTGTCAAATAGACCCTGGACCAAGAATCCTGCAACTTAATGTCGAAGGAGTCTCATGGGCAAAATGTGAGTTCCTTGAAAGCCTGCTGAAGACTCACAATATTGACATCCTCTTGTTGCAAGAGACCCATGTTAGCAGTGACCAACAGGCTAGGCACTACCATACCTCCGGATACAACCTAATGACTAGCCATTATCATCTGAAATATGGCTTGGCGATATACATCAAGGACACTTGTGATTTTAATGTTATTCCACCAGCCGAAGAGACCATGTTTACCACAGTCATCAAAGTAGAGGAGCTCCACATTACCAATATCTATAAAGCCCCTAGCATAAGATGGCCAAAACCAGGGCTACTCAGCACTCCTATTCCATGCATCTATGCAGGTGATTTTAATAGTCACCACACTATGTGGAGCTATAAAACAAATGAAACTGATGGCAAAGAACAATTTGGTCTCAATTTGCAGTGGAGGAGGTTTAGGTTGGATATTAGGAAAAACTTTTTCACTAGGAGGATGATGAAGCACTGGAATGGGTTACCTAGGGAGGTGTTGGAATCTCCTTCCGTAGAGGTTTTTACAGTCAGGCTTGACAAAGCCCTGGCTGGGATGATTTAGTTGGGAATTGGTCCTGTTTTGAGTGGGGGGTTGGACTAGATGATGTCCTGAGGTCCCTTCCAACCCTGATATTCTATGATCTCATGGACTAGATAGCTGCACAAGACTTACAATTAATATACAAACTAAAACTATGATTAATATTCCATTCAAGCAACTGGTAATGTGGGTACAGTCCAGACCTAACATTCCACTTTTGTCTTTAGACATAAAACACTCTCATCGCATCACGTGAAGTACTACCACCATTTCTGAATAGCTGACAAGCATCGAAATTCTTGTCTTTTCTGAAACAGGTAGCATGATGGAATTTTGCTAAAGCTGATTGGGATGCGTACAGATTCCTGAGAAAACTGTTGCAAGGGTCCTGGTGAGACCAGAGTGCTATTAACAGTTTGCAGGGCTCCTGAAAGTAGTAGGAAAGAAGACCATTTCCTGAGGCTTTCAGAAAAAGCATACTCCCAGCTGAACAAAAGAGACGCAGAAGTTCCTCCGGCAGTACAACCAAACCAGGAGCTCTCACACCACAAAAGCTCATGTTGAGCTGCCGCTCTCAGGAGCCAATGCCAAGCCCAGGCAACTCCTCTGGTGTGATTGTGCCGCTCCCAGCCCTACTCACTGGTGTGGGCACCAGGCTCACTGGCAGCTGATTCTGGACACGCTAGTATGTGCAAGCCACTTGCATGCTCCTGGACCGGAGTCTTGTCCATGCAGAAATGCGTGTCTCTTATCCATGGATTTTAATTGTGTATCTGTGCATGGTTTTAGGAATGAAAATGGAAATCTGCAGGCCCTAACGGTATTCTGTCAGAATTTTTTCACCATCTCGGCCCCAAAGGAATCCAGTGGCTAGCAACATTGTATTCTGCTACCTTAAGAACAGTACAGATCCCTGAACTATGGCGTGAGGCAATGGTAATTGCCATACCAAAGCCTGGGAAGCCCACTGATGAAGTGGGAAGCTATAGGCTGATTTCTCTGCTATACACAACCTATAAAATTCTTGAATGTATCATCCTCAAAAGAATGAGAATGCCCTTTTACTGAGTTAGTTATCCCTGTCAAACAGGCAGGCTTCCGACCAAAACATAGTTATTGCGACCAAGTTCTGGCACTCACAGCTCACACTGAGGCTGGCTATCAGAAAAAACTAAAGACTGGTGTAGTATTTGTCGACCTGTCATCTGTGTATGATACTGTATGGACTAAGGCCCTGATGCTGAAACTTGCAAAAATTATAACTTACTACCAAACAGTTCACCTGCTGTGGACCATGCTGAGTAACAGATGCCTATGGGTTTACTTGGGTTATAAGACAAGCTCAGCCCATATGATAAACAATGGGCTACTGCAAGGTTCTTTACTCAGGCCAACCCTTTTTAATATTGACCTAAGTGACATGTCCCCAACTAAATCACAAAAATTTGGATGTGCAGAGTATCTTGCTATGACAATCCAAGCTCCAAATCTCCATGACATTAGAAGGGTGATGAAGCACTGGAATGGGTTAACTAGGAAGGTGGTGGAACCTCCATCCTTAGATGTTTTTAAGGCCTGGCCTCACAAAGTCCTGACTGGGATGATTTAGTTGGGGATGGTCCTGCTTTGAGCAGGGGGTTGGATTAGATGACCTTCTGAAGTCTCTTCTACCCTAATCTTTTATGATTCTTTGAAAAGTCAGTAACTGAGGACCTCCGAATTATAAACAATACTTCTGGAAATGGAAACTCAAACCAAAACCTGGCAAAATAATAGTAAGCGGCAAGCACATTTCATCTCGATAATAGGAGTACCAAAACCACATCAAAAGTAGCTTTCTCTAGTAAAAATGTGTGACATGATTACACCCCAACATACCTCGGAGTGAATCTTGACCACACCCTCACTTTCCATGATCACCTTGAGAAGGTAGCTGAAGATAAAAATGAGAGCCAACGTAATTCAGAAACTAGCAGGTACAACCTAGGGTGCATCAGCATGAATGTTGTGAACATCTGCAATGATACTTGTATATTTGATAGCTGAATATTTTGCACTGGTATGTAGCAGATGCAGCCACATGCGACTTGTTGACAGCCAGCTGAATACAGTGGTGCATAATGAGGTGCATCATTGGAACCCTTAAATTGATTCCAACACCATGGCTACCTGTTTTGTCTAACATTGCTCCCCCGTTGATATGCCAAACTGCTGCAACACTTGGTGAAGCTCAGAGAATCCAGGAAAACAGATGTCTTCCTATCCACTAAGATCTTGACAGTGCCTCCCCTTTTCCCCCCAGCGTCTTAAGTCCCACAGGCTTTCCTGGGATCATTCATTTAGCCTCATGCAATCAGGCTGTGATCAGAAGGGGGCGTGGAAAGCAGAATGGGCTAAACAAGTCTTAAAAGAGAAGCATCTTGTTCTGGATCCTACTCAGAAGGTTCCTGGGTTCGACCTTCCATGGACATCTTGGTCTTCTCTGAACCAAATCTGAACCAACCCTAGTAGAAGCGGACATCTAGTGCACAAACAGAAAACCAAGGACTCCCTGGTGTGTGTGTGTGTGTGTGTGTAGCTCTTCATGACAGACCATCAAACGTATCACCACCTGTTGCCAATTTATAAATATGAAAGAGGCATCTCTGCTATAAATTTTTCCACTGCTGATATAGCCATCTGGCTTGATCGGTGTCAGGCAAAATTGTAGTTTCTGCTCTATACCAGCCACATGAAAGAAGAAGTTGCAAGTAAGCTGTAGATGTTCTTTCTAAGGTCACTTAGATTGTACATAAGGGATGAAGCCATTAGTTGAGTATTAAGAATGGTTGCAAATACAAAGTTTAACTGTCCTGTGATTTAAGGAACCAGCTTGTCAAGTAACTACAGAATCCATAATCTTTATGAGCCACCATCAACATTACAGCTCTGAGACTTGTACAATCCTATTTTGTGAACATTAAAGCCAATGTCTGAAAACGATTGGTGCCTAAGGGTAGACTACTATATCTTAAAGGTGTTAACATAGAAGTTGCTTAATCTTCAGACATGCTGTGTGCACACTGCACCCAAAGATGTAATTATGACTTATGACACACTTTTGAAAAATCAGGCCACATTTATCTTAGTGTCTAAATATGGATCTAGGAATATAAGTTTAGGCATCCAGATTTGAAATATTGGCCTAAGACTTTCTAAATCCAAAATGTTTAATAATTGTTACAAGGGAGAAAAGGTATAGTATTTTTTGTTGGCCTTGGGGTAGAAGTTGGGGAGGCTTCAATGACATAATTAAGAGAAATGGGAAAGAAACTTTATATAGTATGTGACTGTTTTTGCCAAGTGCCTCTAATGCTGCAGTAGAAAAAAGGAACAATACATTTATTTAGAGTTTAGAATAAAATGTTTGGGTAGAATATTAAATGCCATTTAATACATTTGTTGGGAGCGGAATTGGCATTGATTTTTCTATCTTTCAGTATGAGTTGTTTACAAGGAAATCTGGTGTATTACTTTAGTGGGAATTATATTTGAGTGAATCTAATGCAAGAAAAAGGCAAAATTAGTTTTCTTAGCTGTAAATATGTTTTCTCCTTAGTTGGATCCAGTGTTCTAGGTAGATGTTGTGACGGAGTGTATCAGGATCAGAGGCCCCCTGCTGGAGGCCTCAGGATCTTACCAAACCCTGTCCCAGAAAGAAGCAGTGGAGCTAAATCCTCCAAGTGGCCTAGAGAGACTGCACAGGAGGCAGCCAATCGGGGAAAGGCTGCAGACCCATATAAAGGGAACTGCAGTTCAGGGCAGAGTAGTTCCATGCTGGAGCCAGAGGAATGCAGACAGTGCTCCTGGTGCACCCAAGGGAGCTGTAGTACCATGGATAGCTGAGTGCTGGCAGGGACTAGGGGAGTAAGAGAGCTTCTGGCTGTCTGCTGGGACTGAGTACAAGACTTCAGTCCTACAGTAAGGGTGAAGCATTCGTGAAGGTGAAGGGGCCGTGGGGAAGTAGCCCAAGGAATCATAGCAGCATTGTGAGAAGTTGAAAGGAGACACAGCAGCATGTGGCTGCTATTCGTAGATTCCTGGGCTGGAATCTGGAGTAGTGAGTGGGCCTGGGTCCCCACTTCACCAGTCACAGGTGGAGTGGCATACTTTCTGAGGCGGGAGTTGAACCTAATTTCAGAGAGGGGACTGATGGCCCTGAAGAGGGTCAGCAATTTACTAAACATTGAATTGTATTGGACTTTAATACGCCCCCCACCCCCAGAAGGGGAACTGAGAAACTTAGTGGCCGAGATGGAGAGCTGGGGCAAAAGGGCCCAGAAAGGGCAAAACCATTGCCTCCAGAGAGGAAGCCTTGGGGATACGGCTCAATACCAGGGCTGAGGCTGTTTAAAAACTGCAGATTGAGACTTTTTATCATTGAACTGTTTGTCCTGGAAATGGTTTGGTTTTGTTGAAAGCCCACAGTCTGTGTTGACTTGGCCAGAGGGCCAAGTCACTGAGATCACCTGAGAAACCACTGACAGGAATCACCACAGACTAAGAGGTGCAGGCACACACCCAAACAAGGGGGCACTTGAGTGAGGTGAGTTCCACCCCATTACAGATGTCTTACCTGTAATTTTGATCTCATTTTACCTTTCAAGAGGTATTTTGTGAATTTAGTTGCATCATTGCCATAACTTTGGGTGATATTTTATCTACTACTGTAAATCAGTACTAAAATTACCTAAAGTTTGGAGGACTACTTTCTTTGAATTTTTAGTTAATTGGCATTCATTCAGCTTTTTGATGCTGCAGTTTGTACAATACATGTCTAGAAGCAGTTTGAGCCTTGTCTCTACATACACCCATATATAGAAGTATGGTACTAATTAATTCAGTATCGCAATTTGTTCTAGAATCTGTTCTTCAAGCAAAGCTTTGATTCAAAAGTATTGGCTTAATAGAGAATATGATAGAAAATCAAGGCAATATGCTTAGATATTTCCTGTGCCATCTTGCTTTTTGCATTACACACACTTTTTGCTTGTAGGGAGAAACTACAGCATTTAATGCAGCAAAGTCTTTGTTCTAAGGCAGATTAGATATGAAAATATTCTTAATATTAAACATCTTGATGAAATATAAGACCAAAAAACAAGATGTAAATAAAGTGTAATTGTTCAATGAGACTCTTTATAAGCAAGCCTTTGCTGTCCTTGCTGCTGGAATCAGTGTAGTCCATTGGAAAGGATACCAGACTGTGAGCGACACACTACCTGACTTCTGTTACCAGCTCTGCCTTTCTTGCTGTGTGATTTTGGTAGGTGAGATGATCTACAAAAAGAAAAGAAATTGGGCTTTTGACCTTTTCTGATGCTTTATGGTATACATGTTTTTGTTTCTTTATGATCCTATAAAAAAATTCCTGCAAGGTGTCTTACTGTTTTTCCATTTAGGATTTTAAATCTTACTGAGTCATGAAGGCACTTTGACTCTTAGTAGGGTACTAGAGATAGAGTGACATCATGAGCCAAGGGAATGAAAGTAGAGCTGTAAGACAAGGGATTTTGAGAGAGAATGGGTAAAACTCTGATGTTTAACAAATATTTTACTGCAGCGACTAAGATTTCAAATAAGGAAGCCCATTTATTAAAGGTTCAGTGCCCTGACTCTTCATTTGAAGATTTTACATCCCTTTCATGTCCTAGAAGCCTTCCAGAATATCAGTAAAAACTCAACTGGACACTTCTGATATTTCTAAGGGGTGTGTGTGTGTGTTGTGTGGAGTTTTTTTGTTTGTTTTTTGTTTTTTTAGGATAGAAAAATAACATTCAGCCCGTCATCTAGTATAAAGATGCACAAACCTAGCTTTAAAAAATCGTTGTAGGTCACCATTAACCTCCCTCTTGAATTGATTTTCCCCATCCCTAAAAAGCAGATGATGCTTTACCATATATAAGGGAATAGCACTTTGCATCTCTAGATGATGAGCAGGAAGCATTGTTCATGATTGCTGTTCAGTACCTGTATCTATCAGTGACTCAGTTAATATTACCGTGAATATGGTCAATGTACAGCAATATTGATTGCAAAGATACAAAACATAGAAATAGAAAAACACTTACATTCACTTGCTCATTGAAGGAATTTTGATGGTTTTCTTTGCATCCCTCATATTTAAGTAGATTAAGTAGTAATTAGGGGCTAATTATTTTAAGTTACTGTTTTCTGAAGAGTAGTAGCAATGAGACTCTTCTGGACAAACCTCTGTAAAACTTTGATCTTATCTTCATCAAAGACTCATTAAAAATCCTTGCCAACTTTTTCAGTTACATAAATATTAACGATGGAACACATTCTCTTCTCCAAGCAACAGCAGCCACTAGCACCCTGTTAATTCAACTTCTCTGTTCCCCTTTCGTAGACAGATGCTATGAATAATTTACTCATCTGCTAATTAAAGATGAATGTAAGTTCAGCAGGCTGAACATATAAGCAGAGATCCTGTAAAAAAGACACATTTCCTTCCCTGGTAAATAGAAAGGTTTGATACTAGATACAGCTGTATATCTGGCAATGGATTCTGTTTTGAATTCTTGTTGTTAAATGATTTGTACTCAACTTGAAGACTACCAGCTAATGGTTGCATACTTTTCCCCTATATTTACCAGTACATTTAAAAAAATAATGGTAGTTGAAAAACATATGGGCATTATTTATATTTGTTGTGGAAATTAAATCCAAGGATTTAGAGTAGTGGTGTAACAGGATTCAGTCCTTAGAATGTCTTGAATTGCATTTCTGTTAATACTGGACTTGGTTTAATTTCATAACTTTTTACATCATTTTCTTTAGGAAAAGGTGAACAAATGTCCAGTCATTCTGCCACTCATTTTCACTCTTGTTTTGCATTACGCACACTTGTTAAATCTTAAATTGGTAACTCTTTGGGGCCCCTCTTATGCTTTTATATAGCATCGAACAACAATTCTGATTGGGGTGTTTGGGGTATTGCAATAAAAATGAAGAATAATCCATTTTAAGTATCTAGTGTCTGTCACACTATCTGGAGTGGCTCACAGCTGTGAATGCCTGCTTCAGGGTAGATGGTCAGAAAGCAGGGCAGACACTCCAAGCTGGTGTTGTGTTCTATCATTAGATTTCACCAAGCCAGGAACAAATGTGAACTCCTGGATCATTGTACCAGTCTTACCATGGAGTCACAAACAGTCTCCTTAGACTCTCCACTCTATCTTGCCACCCAGAGAAACTGGACTTTTTGATAATAGGTCTCTTAAATAATAATAATAATTAATTAAAAAAAACCACGTCAGTTTGCTCCCAGTCCCAAAAGACTATGTCACTTATCAGAGATCAATTGATACTCTAGATCTTATACCAAGGACCGCTCTGGTAGCCAATTATATAGTAAAAAACTAACGAAAGGTTTAAAGCTAAGGAAAGGAATTGAGAGTTACTGAGAGGTGAAAAGAGGTAAAATGTATACATACAAAGGTGAGTCACAGTTTGGAATTCAGAATGGTGTCAGTGATGTAATAAACTGCCAGTTTCCCAAAAGTCTTTTCAGGGTACCAGTTTGTCTCTGGGGATCTTTGCTTTGCATCTGGTACACTTCCCTCTAAGATCCAAATAGAAGGATTTCCCCCTGAATCCATACTTATAGCTTCTTGTCACAGAAAACAAGCTCACAGGGTGACTACCCATGTGGGCTTTTCCTTTGAAGACAGAGAGTGAGGAATGCATTTGAGTCTTTGACCTCTGATGATCCCACACAATGACCACTTGTTTGAAATTAGCTCTTTTCTCTTTCAGTTTTTCATTTGCATTCTACAAGGCTTCTTTTTCCTTTGATGGTGAAAACAATGCAAGTAACATCCTATTAGTTTTCAGGAAGTTTTAAACACAAAATACACTCTTATACATTTAACAATCATTTTGATCTATACTAATACACAAGTGAATGGGCCTGGCTTTGACATGCACTGGCACCTGGTCTGCTAGCGTCAGTGTCATATTCCTGTTATGTCGGCAAATACTCATTACGTCTGTAGTTCATTTATTACTGATTTAACTAAATGTCTGTATCTTCTAATAATTTATTGTTGGCCTGAATCCATATGCTCTGCTTTCCAAAGAATTACTAGTTTGCAAGCAGTCCACTTGACTTTTCATGTCTTCCATTTAGTTACAGTTTTGAAATTGCTCAAAAATGTGGTGAATCTTTTTTGTGTTTTCAGATTTGTCCTGAATTTAGACTTGCCTGTTTAGTGTCCTGTGTCACCTTTTTGTGTGACTGCTTTCAGTAGTAATAGTGATTGTCTTCCCTTTGCTCTTAATCATAAAGTGTCTTGTCTGTCTCCAGCAGATTCTCTTCCTTTGTCTGTTTAGACACTGTAGATATAGCCCTTTCTGCATAGATGTGGAGATGAAGTGTTTACAGATCATTAAATATGTTGTAGCGCATGACTTAGTTGTTTTTCATTTAATGCACAGCAGTGCAGTCTTAACTGTTACATAGTCAGCTTCATTAGGTTAGCTCTCATGCAAGAATTTTTTTCCTTTCTATTGACTTGTTAAATAATTAAACTCTTTCTGTGTTTACATAGTCACTGGGATACATCTAGTCATACTTAATTATTTATAAGATGCACTAACAAGTTTTTCCACATCTAATAAATACTTCAGGTGTGAGGGATGAGACCAGCATGTTAGGAGATTTGCGTGATATCTCAACCTCATGGTTTCTCTGTTACACCCTTTGAAAAATGCAAAGAAAAGTTCCCTTAAAGGTAGCCTTATAGTAATATGCCTGTCCTAAGACAGGAGTATGAGATAAGTTTGTGTGAAAAATGTGTGTATGTAAAAAAAATAAACTTTGGTTGAGTCCACCTAGTGGATGGTCACCAGGCTGTTTTATAATTGGACCCAACCTTTAGATCCTATGTGCGTCCAAGCCAGCTGGGTCTGGGCAGAGTCCAGGCATAGTCTCTGACTTTAGGCATGCTCCCAGGGGAAGATTCTCTGTGTGAAGCCCGCTCTTGAGACATAAGACTCCACTGTCCAGTTGCCCTAGGCTCCAAGACCAGTGCTGAACCTCCCAAGCTTCCTCTGTCATTTATACATGCTTCCCCCAGAGCTCTACCCTTGTGGGTGCTCTGGTTTACAGATGAACTCTTCAAGGACACAAGGTAGGTAAGGAACAGGCTTTGCACAGGCACTGCTTCAACACACACACTTCAATTCTCCTGTGTTGTCTCAGAAAACAGATCCAACAAAACAAATGCCTGAATGCAAATCTCCACCATGACCCAGAGTCCTTAGGTTCTGGTCAGCGTCCTTGGGGAAAGGGAAAAGCCTCTCTTGCCCTGCTGCTCCTCCAGCTTTGTCCTTCTGTTTCTGGTGATGAAAATGGCTCCCCTTGCTAAGAGAGCATGTCTGTTTTAAAAAGCTGTCTGTGACACCTTAACTGTTGCTCCTTCTCTTCTAGGATTTTCCGTGCTGCAGGATTTTCCATGCTGCAGCCATATTGAGTTGCTGGCAGAGGGTGTGATGGGTTTGGTCACAGAGACCCCCTTGAGGCTGTCACCTGATGTGCTGGAATTACCTCTGAGCTCTTTTTTTCCACCAAAAACTGCTCAGCAAGTTACTTATCTCCAGTACCCAGTTCCTAATGGGATCCAAACCCCAAATAAATCTGTTTTACTCTGTATAAAGCTTATAAATTCATAAATTGTCCATCCCCTGTAACACTGATAGAGAGAGATGCGCAGCTGTTTGCTCCCCCAGGTATTAATCATTTACTCTGGGTTTACTAATAAACAAAAGTGATTTTATTAAGTATAAAAAGTAGGATTTAAGTAGTTTCAAGTAATAACAGATAGAACAAAGTAAGTTACCAAGCAAAATAAAACAAAACATTCAAGTCTAAGCCTAATACATTTCAGAAACTGAATACAGGTAAATCTCACCCTCACAGATGTTCCAATAAGCTTCTTTCACAGACTAGACTCCTTCTTATTCTGCACCCAATCCTTTGTCCTGGTATAGTTCTTGTTAGTTTCAGCTCAGGTGGTAAGTAAGGGATTCCTCATGACTGGCAGCCCCCTTTGTTCTGTTTCATCCTCTTTTATATCTTTGGCACAAGGTGGAAATTCTTTGTCTCTCTCTGGGTTCCCACCCTTCCTTCTAAATGGAAAAGTACCAGTATGGATTCCAGTATCATGTGACATGTTCACGTGTCTTGTGAGACTTCATTACTCACTGGCTGGCACCCACTTGTATGCTGGAGAGCGTACAAGTAAACAGCCATTTACAGCCAATTGTCCAAGTTGATGGGAGCCATCAAGATTCCAAGCCACCATTAATGGCCCACACTTTGCATAGTTACAATAGGACTTCACAGTAATAGTTCATATTTCTAGCTTCAGGTACAAGAATGATACATTTAGACAAATAGGATGAACACACACACTAGATTACAGTAACTCCTCACTTAACGTTGTAGTTATGTTCCTGAAAAATGTGACTTTATGCGAAACGATGTTAAATGAATCCAATTTCCGCATGAGAATGAATGCAAATAGGGCGGTGGGGGTGGGTTAGGTTCTAGGGAAATGTTTTTTGCCAGATAAAAGACATTATGTACTGTGACGGGGTCAGGCCAGATGGCTACAGGCTAATGATAGAGGCAGATATATTAGCCCCAGGTTAAGTAGGTCCCCTTTCCCTGGGTAAGGTAACGGGGAAGGTTCCAGAACAATCAGGAACTTTCTGGAAACAATTAAAGCAGACAGGCTGATTAAAATACTTGCAGCCAATCAAGAAGCTGCTAGAATCAATTAAGGCAGGCTAATCAGGGCACCTGGGTTTAAAAAGGATTTCTGGTGTGCGTGTGAGGAGCTGGGAGCAAGAGGCACAAGGAGCTGAGCGTGAGAGGGTGTGCAGCTGGAGGACTGAGGAGTGCAAGCGTTAACAGACATCAGGAGGAAGGTCCTGTGGTGAGGATACAGAATGTGTTTGGAGAAGGCCATGGGGAAGTAGCCCAGGGAATTGTAGCTGTCGTGTAGCTGCTCCAGAAGGAACTCTAGGTAGCTATAGTCCACAGGGCCCTGGGCTGGAACCTGGGGTACAGGGCGGACTTAGGTTCCCCCCGAAACCTCCCAACTTCTGATCCATCACAGGAAGATCTCTGAGGCTTGCAAAATCCGCCAATAAGCGCAGGACCCACCAAGATAGAGGAGGAACTTTGTCACAATACACATACAGTATAAGTTTTAAACAATTTTAAACAAACAGTTTAATATTGTATGCAGCAATGAGGGGCTGCTCTTCCAGAGAATCCTGCAAGCAGTGGACAAAGCAGGCAGCTGCCAAATGACGTTGTAAGGGAGCATTGGACAACTTTAAACAAGCATGTTCCCTAATTGACCAGCGACTTAACAACGAAACAATGTTAACTGAGATGATTTTAAGTCAGGAGATACTGTATAAGCTTTGTAATTACACCTTACAAGAGACCTTTTGCATAAAGCATTCCAGTTACATTATATTCACACTCCAAGCATATTTTCATAAAGCACATGGAGTGCAATGTCACAGAGGATCGTTAACAGTCAATGATTCTGCAGATAGCAATTCTATTGTTCTACTAGTGCAGAGCTGTTGTTTTAGATGTAGTCTTGGTCTACATTGCCAAGTTTTACGAGTAAAACTTGCCTTCTGTTGGCACAGCCTTGTGTGAGTCCATACTCAATTTTGAGTTCTTTCATGCCTGCCCTTTCACCTTGCTCCTGAAAATCAGCTACCAAACCATGAACTTCTGTTGGTTAGTTTAAACTACCTCTGCTCTTGATGCTCCTCCACTGGTACAATGCCTGTGTGGATAGTGCATTACCTGTACCAGCAGCAATCCCGCAATTACACTGTCCTTATGGCAGTGACGGTTCTGGTTAAATGTTTAAACTCTACTACCCTGGTTCACAATGTCCGGAAGCTCATATGCTCTCTTTCCCTTGAAATACCCAGCATGTTTTGGAAATGCTTCCCTTCCTGTATGCTTACCAGTATGGCCTCATGTGAAGGTGCAGGTAACCCTCCAGCAAACATTTGTTGCTCACTGGTTCAGGAAAGAAGCTCTGGATTTCCTCAGCCTCTATGGGGCCAAGGGGATGGAAAGGAAGTACTTTGTCCCTTAAAAGGATGACAAGTATCTCTATACGCACCCCCAACCATGCTCCTTTGTCATGGCTTCGGTCAACGAGAAGGAGCAGCATGGTCAGAAGGCCCCGGTGCCTAAATCAAAGGACACTAGATGTCTAGACTTGTTTGGGAGCAAGGTGTACTCGGCCGGAGACTTGCAGCTCAGGGTGGCCAACCAGCAGGCACTCCTGAGCTGATATGACTATAATTCGTGGCACCCTGTGGAGAAATTCAAAGAGTTGGTTCCACAGGAGTTCAGAGAGGAATTTGGGGCTCTAGTAGAGGAGGGCAAGAAGGTGGCCAGAACCTCCCTACAAGGCTCTCTGGCCACGGCAGACTCGGCAGCTAGGACCCTGGCCTCGGGCATAGCCATGTGCCGCATCTCGTGGCTGCAGGTCTCTGGCTTACCACCACAGTTACAGCAGACCTTCCAGGACCTGCCCTTTGATGGTTAGGGCCTATTCTCCGAGAAGACAAACTCAAGGCTGCAGAGTCTGAAGGACTCAAGAATGATCATGTGCTCTCTGGGAATGCATACCCCAATAACGCAGAGAAGGCCCTTCAGACCACAGCCTTAGAGGTCATACCCTTCCCCTCGGCAGAGACAGGACTCCTTTAGAAGACGTGGACGAGGTGGTAAAAGGAAACACAATGGACACCAAGCCAGCCAAGGCCAGGGCCCTCCCAAGCCATTGGCAAGGCCTAAGCAGAACTTCTGAAGGTGCACCTGAGGATGGAGTACCAGTCTCCATTCATGATCCTTTCCCGTCTTTCCAGAATCGTCTCTCCCATTTCCTCCGTGCATGGTCCTACATAACATCAGACTGTTGGATCCTAAGCACAGTGGAAAGGAGATTCTCCCTCCAATTTGCTTTCCCACCCTTCGTCCCTGTCCCTCTTCAGGGACCCTTCTCATGAGCACCTCCTTCTACAGGAGGTCCAATCAGTCCTGGCTTTGGGAGCGATAGAGGAGGTTCCGGGAGAGTCAAGGGGCAAGTGTTTTTATTCCTGCTACTTCCTAATCCCCAAGGCCAAAGATGGGCTTTGGCCTATCCTGGACCTACGCGGACTCAACAGATTTATGATAAAGTTGAAGTTCCGCATGGTCTCACTAGGGACCATTATTCTTTCCCTAGATCCTGGAGACTGATACGCCGCCCTAGATATGAAGAATGCATACTTCCACATTGTGATCTACCCAGTGCACAGACGCTTCCTTCACTCCTTCACTTTGTGGTCAATCAACAGCACTTTCAATTCACCGTCTTTCCTTTTGGCCTGTCCACAGCCCCCAGAGTGTTTATCAAATGCATGGCTGTGGTGGCTGCCTCCCTTTGTCGACAATGGGTCCAAGTGTTCCCATATCTCGATGACTGGCTTATTCTGGGTCGCTCCAGGGAACAGATGCAGTCTCATGTTCAGTTCACCATGAACATGTTCAATCGGCTGGGCCTCCTGCTCAATGTCACGAAATCCACTCTGGTACCAATCCAGAGGATAGAATTCGTAGGAACAGTATTAGACTCAGGCCTAGCTCGGGCAATTCTGCTGGAATCACGCTTCCAATCTCTGGTAAACATCATTCACAGCCTGCAAAGCTTCCTGACCTCGGCCGTGGAAACATGACTATGTCTCCTCGGACTTATGGCCTCTTGCATGTTTTTGACCAGGCATGCCAGGCTGCGACTATGTCTACTCCAAGCCTTGCTATCAATAGTATACCGCCCATGTTGGGACAGCTTGAGCACGGTGGTTACCATCCCACCAGGGATAATAGCCACTCTAGGCTGGTTGCTGGACCCCAAATCAGTGTGCGAAGGGTTGCCATTTCATGCCCTGCAGCCCTCCGTGTCCCTAGTCATGGATGCATCATCTCTGGGATGGGGAGCCCACCTCGGGAACCTCCGTACACAGGGGCTATGGTTGGCAGGAGAGTTTTCCCTGCACATCAACGTACGGGAACTCAGAGCAGTGTGCCTGGCGTGTCAAGCATTCTGAGAGCAAATTCAAGGCCATTGTGTTGCAGTCCTCACAGACAACACTATGGCCATGCTTTCCATCAAAAAGCAAGGGAGAGTGTTGTCTTTCCCCCCCTCTGTTGGAGGCCACTCATCTGTGGGAATTCTGCATAGCCCACTCGATCTATCTGGTAGCATCATTTCTCCCAGGGGTCCAGAACACCTTAGTGGACCACCTCAGCAGATCATTCCAGGCTCACGAGTGGTTGTTTCGCCCAGACATCATCCACTCTGTCTTCCTGACGTGGGGCTTCCCCTGTTAGACCTATTCATCTCTCATGAGACTTGGAAATGCCAGGTGTTCTGCTCTCTTCAAGGGCGCTCTCCAGGTTCCCCCTCAGACTCCTTCCTAATTCAGTGGAAGGATCACCTGTGCTATGCCTTTCCTCCATTCCCGCTAGTCCACAGGATCCTAATCAAGCTGCGCAGGGACAGAGCCCATCTGATTCTGGTTGCCCCGGTGTGGCCCAAACGGCCCTGGTATACCACTCTCCTAGAGCTGTTGGTAGACTCCTCAATTGCACTCCTGCTGTGGCCAGAACTGATCACTCAGGATCACGGTCAACTCTGTCATCCCGACCTGCTATCTCTCCACCTCACAGTGTGCATGCTGCATGGCTAGATCAGTCTGAGCTGTGCTGTTCTCACTCAGTTCAGCAGATCGTTTTGGGTAGCAAGAAGCCCTCTACCAGATCCACATACTTAACCAAGTGAAAGCATTTTTCCTGCTGGTGTGCTAGGAATCGTACGACCCCCCCTACAGGCATCAGTACCTCTCATCTTGGACTACCTCTTGTCTTTAAAGCAGCAGGGCATGGCAATATCTTCCATCAGGGTGCACCTGGCAGTTATTTCGGCTTTCCACCCGGGTGAAAGCGGACGCACGGTCTTCTCCAATGCCATGGTCAGCAGATTTCTCAAGGGGTTGGAGTTCCTGTCCCCATGAATTCGACAACTGGTCCCTACGTGGGTCTTAACCTGGTCCTATCCAGACTCATGGGTGCCCTATTTGAGCCAATGGCCACCTGCTTGCTCCTGTACTTTCCTGGAAGACAGCTTTCCTCGTAGCTATCACCTTGGCGAGGCGCATGTCCGAGCTCAGGGCACTCAGGCACTGTTCCACAAGGAGAAGGTATAGCTGCTAAAGTGGTGTCTGCCTTCCATGGCAACCAGGACATATTCCTCCCTGTCTTCTACTTGAGGCCACACGCCTCTCAACGGGAGCAACAGCTGTACTCCCTAGACATTTACAGGGCCCTGGCCTTTTACATCGAGTGAATGAAACCCTTCAGGAAAACATCACAGCTGTTTGTTGCTGTGGCAGACTGGCTGAAGGGCCTTCTGGTCTCCTCCCAGCGCATCTTGTCCTGGATCACATCATGCATCCATGTGTGCTATGACTTGGCTGATGTCCCATCTACACACCTCACTGCCCTCTCCACGTGGGCTCAGGCTTCATCCTCTGCTTTCCTGGCGCATGTGCCCATACAGGAGATATGTAGGGCAGCGACTTCATCTTTGGTGTACACCTTCGCCGCCCACTACGTGCAGCAGTCCAGGGCTGATGCATTTGCTTCAGCGGTCCTTCACTCCACAACATCTCACTCCAACCCCACCACCTAGGTAAGGCTTGGGAGTCACCTAATTGGAATCGATATGAGCAAGCTCTCGAAGAAGAAAAGATGGTTACTCACCTTTGTAATTGTTGTTCTTCGAGATGTGTTGCTCATATCCATTCCAAACCCACCCTCCTTCTCCTCCGTCGGAGTAGCCAGCAAGAAGTAACTGAGGGGGCGCTGGGTCAGCCAGGGCATATATCTGGCGCCATAAAGGCGCCACTCCAGGGGGCGCCTCAGCCAACCCACTGAGTGTTGATAGGGTAAAAATCTCCCAACGATCGTGCACGTGGCATGTACACACCTAATTGGAATGGATATGAGCAACACATCTCGAAGAACAACAGTTACAGAGGTGAGTAACTGTCTTTTTTTAGTGGCAGTTCTGTTGAAGTGAATGGTATCAATAATGTGAGTAAGCTGTAGAGTCAGGCCTTGGCTACACTCACACTTTACAGCGCTGCAACTGGGGTGTGAAAAAACACCCCCCTGAGCGCTGCAAAATACAGCGCTGTAAAGCGTCAGTGCAATCAGGGCAGCAGCGCTGGGAGCGCGGCTCCCAGCACTGCACGCTACACCTGTAAGGGATGTGGTTTACATGCAGCGCTGGGAGAGCTCTCTCCCAGCGCTGCCGCTCTGACTACACTCACGCTTCGCAGCGCTGCCGGGGCAGCGCTTTGAAATTCCAAATGTAGCCATACCCTCAGATGCTTAAGTTGTAGCCATTTACTGTTGTATTTTCAAACAAATATAGACTTCACACACAACAAGTCAATTGCATTTAACAGTAGGAAGTTGAGTTTGATGAGTCATAACTGATTATTGTGGTAGCACAAGTCTAACATTTATAAAACAAACTGCTAGAATACACACTTGTGAAGTAATTTGAAGGGTTGGACAGCAAAAGGCTATTTGTAATAATAGATAATCACCTTAATTACAATTAAATTAGAGCCTCTGTACTATAATTGCCACATTAAGGTCTTGAAATGAAATACTCAAGTCAGGGAATGTGGTAAATTAAGGCTTCTATTGTGATGACAAGTTGGCTTAACTATGTGTCCTTTGTGTTTTATAGTAGGCACTAGTAATGAATAATACCTGGACATTTACATTTTTCAAGAGATGAAATAGAAAATACTACATGTGTGCAATTTGGCATAGTTAAATTGTGGGAGGAAAAAATAAAATTTTTATTATTTTGAGAGCTTGTCTTTGCAAACTTAATGTTGCACTAATAATCACCTTTTTGTAAAGCTAGATCCAAGATGCAAAATTCAGCTCTGAATTTTGAAAAGAACCCTCTCTCTGTTCCCACCTACACTAATAAGAGAGAGGGTAACTTTGGGCAGGGGGGAGGAGAGAGGAAGAGCGTGTGGTGTATGGGAGTGTTGTGTTCATTGTGTTGTATCAGTCCATTATGGAGATACAGCTCAGTTATGAGAGTTGGATCTGACTAGATTCTGACACTACCCTGAAAACAGCTTTCACCCCCAGCAATTTATAAACTCAGGAATATTTGAATCTGGAGTTTTGGATTGAAACCACTCTAGATTCTTGCATTTAATTTCCTGGGCCATTTTTAGAATAAAAGGAAAAATTCGGAGGAATTCATTTGCCAAGATACAAGCTTTATGAGTTCAGCCATTGGAGATAGTAAATTTATTGCCTTGGGATTAATTAGTAGGCTTGTAAAGATATAATGATTCTGGAATTCAGAGCTCAGCAACAGTCCTTGCTCCAAAATTATTCTACCTTTCAGGTTTACAGTTTCTTCCTCAGAAAATGAGTTATAAATTCCTATACCAAAAAAAACTGTACTGTTCACTGTGTGTACTGTGGTCTTGTCTTACAGCAGTTGTGACTTGTGTGGTTGTATGTTAAGGCACTGTCATAAGATACACTTGTTCTAAAATTGCACTGCATTTGTGCTTCATCTTTGATGGTTCACAGCATACTCAAGGAACCATAAAGTCTGTCTGAGTCATGTTTATTTTTAAAGAGAATCTTTCCAAGATGCTGTGTATAGAGCTCAGCTGGACTATTTCTGGCAAAAGCAAAGAGAGAGCTCTTCTCCCTTTCTTTCTCCTTGTTCTTTGCCTGAGGGATCAGAGGTACAGTTTTCACTCTTTTTAATAGCTTGTGAAATGAGGACTCTCCCGACCCTGGAGTCTGAAACAGCTGTGTCAGGAGGAGCTGGTGTCAGTTTCAAGTTTCAGGGGGTTCTTAGCCTTCCCACTAGTCTGTAGAGCAGCATCGGCACCTGAATGAAGAAATGTCTGCCTATTCTGTACAAGATTTTCCTCTTTTAGTTTTCCTTCTCTCCCAGGGGAGAGGGGGGAAAAGGAACCCTCCCCACCAGTTCCACAGGAGAGCAGGATAGTAAGAGACTAGTCTTCCAATAATTTCCCAACTGTCTCAGGAAAAAGATCCCAAGTGAAGTAATTGATTCTGTCACCACCTTCTCCCCTTGTGACTCTCTGTAGTGAAGTGGATGGGCAGACAATTGAATTTAGGAGAAATGAAGAAAATGTGGGGCCAAATAAATGAGTTGGGAAGGCAGTTAGGAGGAAAACAGATGGTGACAGAGAGTGGAAGAGGTATCTGAGAGAGAAGGGGAAAGATAATCCTAAAAAAAATTTAAAACTAGATGGGGAAATAGGGAAAAAGTTGTGATTTAAAAGGATGTGAGAGAGATAAATTGAACGAGATTAACGGTTGCTCATCAGTGGTGCTGGAAAGACTGCAACATTGTGTGTGGTGGATGGGGCGGGGCGAGGGGAGCGTACATTTGAATGGCATTGTGACCTGGTGCACAGGTTTGCAATGTTTCAGAGTAGCAGCCGTGTTATTCTGTATCTGCAAAAAGAACAGGAGTACTTGTGGCACCTTAGAGACTAAAAAATTTATTTCAGCATGAGCTTTCGTGAGCTCCAGCTCACTTCTTCGGATGAATAGATGGGAACACACAGACACACCTACAAAATCTCCACCAAGCATTCTCAAAACTACAATACTCGCACGAGGAAATAAGGAAACAGATCAACAGAGCCAGACGTGTACCCAGAAGCCTCCTACTGCAAGACAAACCCAAGAGAGAAACCAACAGGACTCCACTGGCCATCACATACAGCCCCCAGCTAAAACCCCTCCAACGCATCATCAAGGATCTACAACCCATCCTGGACAATGATCCCACACTTTCACAGGCCTTGGGTGGCAGGCCAATCCTTGCCCACAGACAACCTGCCAACCTGAAACATATTCTCACCAGTAACTGCACACCACACCATAATAACTCTAGCTCAGGAACCAATCCATGCAACAAACCTCGATGCCAACTCTGCCCACATATCTACACCAGCGACACCATCACAGGACCTAACCAGATCAGCCACACCATCACTGGTTCATTCACCTGCACATCCACCAATGTAATATACGCCATCATATGCCAGCAATGCCCCTCTGCTATGTACATCGGCCAAACTGGACAGTCTCTACGGAAAAGGATGAATGGACACAAATCAGACATTAGGAATGGCAATATACAAAAACCTGTAGGAGAGCACTTCAACCTCCCTGGCCACACTATAGCAGACCTTAAGGTGGCCATCCTGCAGCAAAAAAACTTCAGGACCAGACTTCAAAGAGAAACTGCTGAGCTTCAGTTCATCTGCAAATTTGACACCATCAGCTCAGGATTGAACAAAGACTGTGAATGGCTTGCCAATTACAGAACCAGTTTCTCCTCTCTTGGTTTTCACACCTCAACTGCTAGAACAGGGCCTCATCCTCTCTGATTGAACTGACCTCGTTATCTCTAGCTTGCTTGCTAGCACACATATATATACCTGCCCCTGGATATTTCCATTACATGCATCTGAGGAAGTGGGTATTCACCCACGAAAGCTCATGCTCCAAAACGTCTGTTAGTCTATAAGGTGCCACAGGATTCTTTGCTGCTTTTACAGATCCAGACTAACACGGCTACCCTCTGATACCAGACAGGAGATATTTATACATACAGAGAACATGAAAAGGTGGAAGTATGCATACCAACAGGAAGTGTCTAATCAATTGAGATGAGCTATCATCAGCAGGAGGAAAAAAAACTTTTGAAGTGGTGATTAAGATGACCCATGGAAGGTGTGAGGAGAACTTAACATAGGGAAATAGATTCAATTAGTGTAATGACCCAACCATTCCCAGTCTCTGTTTAGGCCTGAGTTAATTGTATCTAATTTGCATATTAATTAAAGTTCAGCAGTCTGTTTTTGAAGTTTTTTTGTTGCAAAATTGCCACCTTCAAGTCTGTCACTGAGTGGTTAGAGAGGCTGAAGTGTTCTCCCACTGGCTTTTGAATGTTATGATTCCTGATGTCAGATTTGTATCCATTTATTTTTTTGTTTAGAGACTGTCCGGTTTGGCCAATGTACACTGCAGAGGGGCATTGCTGGCACATGATGGCATATATCTCGTTGGTAGATGTGCAGGTGAACGAGCCCCTGATGGCGTGGCTGATGTGATTAGGTCCTATGATGGTGTCACTTGAATAGATACATGGACAGAGCTGGCATCGGGCTTTGTTTGCAATGCCACTCAAATTTGGCTTCCATGTGAATAGAATAACCAGAGGTGTAGCTTCCTATCCCAAGAGGGAAAATTACAAGTCAGCCCTGTGTGTGTTCTGTTCAGTGATAGCCCTTACCATGCTCAGAATCACATACCTTCCTTTGCCTCTGGCTCAGACATCAGATCCTGCGTGAAAGTGCAGAGCCATTTTATTGACCTTACTGTGGGCAGCCATATGAGATGAAGGTTTAACTTCAGGAATATAAAAGAAGACCGAGGGTCTCTCTGAGGAAAGACGATAGAAGACGAGACAGGAAGGAACTTTGGCTGTGGTTTGCATGTTGTTCTAGGATATAAAACAAAATGTCACTCTCCTTCCTGAGTGCTTTTGTTATTAGGTTGGTGGGTAGAGGGAGAAGCACAGAAATCACCTGGGAACTACATTCATTCACATCTCCACCCAGTGCTAGAAAGTAACTTCCTGGTCCCCCCGGGAACAGTGAGGAATAACCTTCCAGACACTGATCTGCCAAATGAAAGAAATCTTCAGTTGTGTTGTTTCCATGGGGAAATTGGGCCAGTAATACTGTGAGGCAAACAAACCTTTCTCTTCGCCTCCCAGGTGCCTGCCCCACCAGCCTGACCTTCCTGGAACACTGATGGGAAGTCACCCACCAGCCTGAACCTTTCAGAGCCATCCCCTCACCCCCTCTGTTTACTTTATACTCTCTGCTGGCTAGCCCCTTGCTTTTGGGTGACAGGCCTATCCTACTTCCCGGACCTGGCTGGTCCCTGGCAATGAGAGGAGCTGCTGCTGCAGTTTCAGTAGCTGGCAGGTGAGGGCCCAGCATGCAGCACAATGCAGAGTGACTCAGATGCCAGCTGGCCCATGGTATGTTCTCTCCCAGCTGTGAACCTGTTCAGATTTTTAAATCAATGGGGAGGTCTATGGCCCCTGTTTAAAGGGGAGGGCATGAATGCCTCCCTCGACTCCAGCGCCTATGCTGCTTCTAATCCCTGTGAAATTGCTTCAGGCTCTCAGGCAAATATCACTGCTTCTGTTAGCTGATCCCATACTTGGGAACCATAGCTTGAGCCTTCCTTTTGTAAATGAAACCTAAGATTCCTGAGCACAAGATGCATCCCAAAAAGGGTGTGGGAGAGAAGGTCACTGAACTAGTCCAATTCAAGTCCTGATCCTGTCTCAGCAAGATGCTTTTGCATCGTCACTTGACTTGGAGGCTCATGAACACTACAACCAAAATTGGTTTGACCTCTTCTGGGTCTTTTCTTCAACTTTAACCACTGCACAAAACTAGGAAGGGTTCTATGTAGGAGGTTTCATGAATATTTATTTTTAGCCTGCAGAAAGTCCTGGCAAGACCAATGAAATGAATAATAAAACTAAAGAAACTAAATAATTTTGATTAATGTTCTGGCTTATTATTTTCTTCAATGCTTGCAGAACATGCTCTGCCACTGCAAAACTACTTGTGCAATATATAGAATTTTTTATTCTATGGCACATAGGTTTTTAAAATATGTTTCTGCAACTGAGCATTTTGTCAACATGAAAACTCCAAAAGGTCACTGAGAAACAAGAATGAATAGGTAAATATTCCTCAGTTGTGTACTCTCAAACTTACACATGGTAAAATGGACATTTTAAAAACAAATTGTATTATAGTCCTTCATTGAAAGGAATTTCCTGTTTGAAGCATAGAAAACTAAGAAATATGCACATCAGTGATGCATCTGTTAGAACAAAACCCATCTCCTTGCTTGTGTTGTGGTTACCAGTCACTTAACACAAATGGATTGTTTCAACAGCTCCTTTTATTTTTGAAAAGGAAATTAAAAAGTATCTGGCGTATAGATCCGTGGGGAGATATGAGGAAAAAATTAGGTTTGTGATATTAGATATTAATGAAGACTTAGTTTAGAAATAGGTTACAATCTTATACAAAGCTATTCCGGTAGCTCTTAGCAAAGCTTAGCTTGTTAGTTTGCCACTTTACATTGTCACAGATAAGAAGTTAATTTATTTTCCTGTTTGCTGTTAGTGCCTATTATGTTTTCATACATTCTTAGGGTACGTCTACACTACAGGATAAATTTAATTAGCTTAAACCGATTTTATAAAACAGATATTATAAAGTCGATTGTGCGCGTCCACACTAGGTACATTAATTCAGTGGTGTGCATCCGTGGTCCGAGGCTAGTGTCGATTTCTGAAGCGGTGCACTGTGGGTAGCTACTGTAAAATAATGAGGCCAATAACATTGATTTGCGTCCACACTAACCCTAAATCGATATAGTAATATCGATTTTAGCGTTACTCCTCTCGTTTTGTAGGAGTACAGAAATCGATTTAAAGAGCCCTCTAAATCGATATAAAGAGCAGTGTAAGTGTGGACGGGTGCAGGGTTAAATCGATTTAACGCTGATAAAATCGGTTTAACAGTGTAGTGTGGACCAGACCTTAGAGTTCTTTGGGCTAATATCTGATCATACCTGAAGAGAAGGTACGGAATATGTTCTCCACAACAGCAAATGAAATACTTCCCGCAGGTTTACATTATCCTAACAGAGCAGTGCTCAAAGAGGGTTGGGACCCCATTTAAACTTGCTGGGGTCTGGGCAGTGAAGCTCAGATTACAGGCCCCTTGCTTGGGGCTGAGCCCTTGGGCTTCAGCTTTGGCCTACACCACTCAGGACAGTAGGTCTTTGGCTCCCCTCCCCTCCACGCAGGGCGAGGCTAGGGAAGGCTCAGACTTCAGTCTTCCTTACTGGGGTTGTGTAGTAATTGTTATTGTCCGAATGGGGTCGCAGTGCAATGAAGTTTGAGAACTAACTTTTTATCTCGTTCATGAAATCTTTCCAAGCAGCTTATGGTGTGAAGTAAGACAGAAGAATCTGTGACTTTTAGTTGAAAGCCAAAAATATTTTCTTTACGTTTGTCGTCTTTTAACAGTTATGAGAACTTGATTGTGGGGATAACCCTAACATTTACATAACATACAACAAATTCAGTGTGGTGTTTCTTCAGCCCTAACAATATTACAAATTTTAGTTTAAGATATGGGAAGAATAGTCTCCTGTACTTCCTGTGGCCTTGTCTACATTTGTGGCAGTGTGTAGTGCATGCTTCAATGAAAGGCAGGCTGTGTCCATGCTGCATTGTGTAGCTACACACAGCAGTGAAAGGCTCTTGCAGGGGAAATGTAAGGGGAAAGGGTGCCAGCAGCTTCCACCAGCTTGTCTTTCACTGCACTAGGGGAAGGCTCCAGCAGGGGGAGGCAGCATGACACTGTAATAACAGCATATTAGAGGCATGGCTTGTGCATGTAGATGGCTATGTGCCCTAGAACAGTGATTCTTAACCCAGGGTCTGTGGCCCTCTGGGGGGCTGAGAGCAGGTTTTAGGGGGCCCGCCAAGCAGGGCTGGCATTAGACTTCTGAAGCCCAGGACAGAAACCTGAAACCCCGAGCCACGCCATGGGGGGCTGAAGCCCGGTGCTCTGTGCCCCATTGTCCAGGGCTGAAGCTGAAGCCCAAGCAACTTAGCTTTGCAGGGCACCCTGTGGTGTGGGGTCCTGGTCAGTTGCCCTGCTTGCTACCCCCTAGTGCTGGCCCTGGCTTTTCTGTGCAGAAAAACAGTTATGGCACAGATGAGCCATGGAGTTTTTACAGCATGTTGTCATAGGTGGCGAGTTCCATACCCACATGGTGCTTGGACACCAGCAATATTCAAAGCCAAGGGCCTAGCTCTACCAAAATTTGGGGCTGGGGTGCCCCTCCCCGCCCAACCTGTGCCCCTTCAAGTGTCCTGCGGCCCCGACTTGCTGCCCCTGCCCCCCGCTCGCCTTTCCCAGGCCCCGAAGAAGAGCATCTCTGTCTTTTGTCTCCTCCATGCTGCTTCCCTGTAGCAATTGCTGCCGCAGGGTCCTAGTGCCCCCCTTCTCCACTGCCAGGGCAGACTGAGTCTGAGCCTACTCTTCCCCCTTAGACCTTTCCCTTTTCCAGCAGGACCCTCCAGCAGCACAGGTTCCCCCTCACCCTCACCCACAGTCAGCGCTCCTGCCTCATGCTGGGCAAGGAGGCAGCCCCATCCCTCAACCCCAGTGAGGCTACAGTCGGGGCAACAACAGGGGAGGAGGCGCACACAGCACCCCTCAGCACCCACCATGGGGGAGGCGAGGGAGATTCCTGGACCTGAGAGGGGCCCTAGGAACACAGGCAGTGACAGTGGTGGGGGTGAGTGTGCTGCTGAGGGGGCAGGAAAGGGGGCTTCTCCCCCAGAGCTTGCTGCTGCTGGCAGGAAAATGGCTGGGGGGAGTCCTCTCTGGCCCTTCTCCAGGAGCAGCCTGCCTACACCCCAAACTCATCCCCAGCCTTGCCGCACCCCAGAGCCCACACTCTGTCAGAGCTTTCATCCCCCACCACGCCCTCAACCCTCCACCCTAGCCCTGAACCCCTCCAGCGCCCCAAACACCTTGTCCCTAGTCCCAGCCACAGCCCTCATCCCCCACACTGCTACTCTTGCCTTGAGCCCTTCCCACACCCCAGCCCCCCCATTGCCAGCCTCAGAGCCCTCACCCCCTACACCTACTCTCGCCCTAAGCCCCTCCCACACTCCAAACCCCTCATTTGCAGCCACACCTCACAACCCTCACCCCTGCACTCCATCCCTCTGCACCTCTCTCATCCCCAAACTCCCTCCCAGAGCTTGCACCCTGCACCCCAGTCCCCTGCCCCAACCTGGGGCCTGCACCCTAGACCTCCTCCCTCACCCAAACTCCCTCCCAGAGCCTTGGGCAGGTGGGGGGGGGGTGGAGTTTGGGCAGGGGCGGGTTCTGGGCACCACCAAAATTTCTACAAACATGCCACCCCTGCATGTTGGTGGGGGCAGGTGGGCGGAGGCCCAGAAAGAAAAAGATTGAGAACCCCTGCCTTAGAATTCTGGCGTGTATGTACTCTACTCACCTAAGCAGTGCCTCGCTGTCTACAGTGCTGTTTATACTGCTGGGACTGCTGTGGATGTACTCTGTATGTCACTGTAAGTGTTGACCTGCCCTATGAATTAATAACTTATTGCAGGTATGAAGTTTGCAAACTGGAACTTAACAGACCAGGATAGATAGTCAAAATTGACTTATAGTATTTATTTACAGAAATGCATTTCTACATTTGCAAAATCATTACTACATTTGCTGGTATTGCAAATGTGGAATATAATATGGTTAAAGATAAAAAAGCTAAAGATTTTATTTGTTTCAGATTTGACTTACCCTAAGTTTGGGTGAAAATGGGAGGGGGTGTTTTCGTTAATGTATAGAAATCTACCACAATGTCACTAAAGTTAAGAGGGTGGAGAACGCAGTTTCTTAGGAAAGTTGTAGTTTCTAAGAGATTTCAAATGATACGCTATCTGTCTTCAAATGGATAGAGGAGAGGGAATTCAGGATTTAACAAACAGTTCAAAAATAAATTTCCCTTTTCCTAACATGTAAGAGAGAAGCTTTTCCTGCTTTCTTTTTTTCCCCCTTTGTGCTTAGACATTTCTTTGTTGTCATCCTTACTTTTGTGGCTGGCAATACCAGATGTAGATTTCCCTAAGACTTTAATTAACTGTCTAAATTTCATAAACCATGCTCTGGATGACATATAAAAATAGGTCTTACTTCACAGAGTTGTCCTATCTAAAGGTCCACTTCTGCCCTTCCCCAAAGTTTCCTTTAAGTACCAGAGAATCTACTGGTGTTGGTACTCTGATTAAGAATTTCTGCTTTAACTTTAATGCTGACACTTTTATAATTAGATCTCTTGTTGAGATTCTTCGGTATTCATTTTATACGTGTGTGTGTATGTTTTCTGATTCCTAGCAGAAAATGCATTAGTTATTAAAATTTATTTTTTTTCAAAATGGAAATGTTTACAATGCTTTTTATCAATGTGGTATTGCATTTGTAACACTGCAGATTTGTTACAGTTTCTGGCATAAATGCTGTTCTCCAAGGATTTGTGTTGTCAAGTTTCTCCTTTTTATGTGCATTGGAACTTGGCAAGCCAGAATTGCATTATTTTTAAACCTTTTGCAAAGTGGCTTAAAGTATGACTTTTCATTAGTGAAAATTTTTAAATGTTATTTACACACTTTTCTTTCATGTATTTTTTTAAAGTTTTATTTATCTCTTGCTAATTGAGTTTCTCATACTAATTATTTGTATTATGATGGTGCTTGAGGCCACCATAGAATCCCCTCCTCCCCCCATTGTGTCTAGGCACTGTATTATCACAGAACTGGTTGAACATCCTTGGCTGGACACTTGCCAGACTGCTGCGAGGGGGATCGAAATGCTGAACTGCACATGCTTTTGGCTTGTTGGGGCCGGGCAGAATTTAGGAGCTGTACCTGACTGTAGAGCTCTAGAGAGGCACACCAGGAGCAGCTCTTATGTCTGACACCCCTTTTGGCAGTAGGAATTGTCTAAGTCCTGAAAGTAGTGCTGACTCCCCCAAACCTCCTCAGCAACTCTTGCATGTAGCCCAGAATCTCACCCGATGTATAATTTTCCTAGTTTACAGTTTAACTTTCAGAGGCATACAACAGTGAAAGCAAACAAACATAGACTTTGCACAGGATTCTGAACACAATTTACTCATTGCTTAATAATAAACACAACTATACCCATTTTCCCTGCCTCAGTTTCTTCATCACTGTAGAGAGTTCTTTGGGATTGAGCGGAGTCCCTTCTTCTCCCCCTACCCTCCAGCATGTGGTTCTGATCCAGAACATGGACTCTCTGATTCTTCTCTCTCCCCTACTTCTCAGACTACCTTCTCTTTTATAACCTCCAGCACCCTTTTTCAGGTAGCCCTCCCCCCCACTAGGTGACTTCATTGCAAGGCTACCTGTCCCCTGATACAGCTATGAATGTTCTGAAAAACTTGGTCAGATCCACTGTTACTGTTTACATATGCTAAATTATGTAATAAAGGTGTCTAGATATTTGCTGTAGTATAGCCTACATACATATTTTTGTAAGTGGAATGTTTCTTCTAAGTGTCCTAGGCCTTGGCTACACTACAGAGTTGCAGCGCTGGTGAGGGGGTTACAGCGCTGCAACTTAGGATGTGGCCACACTTGCAAAGCACGGCCAGCACTGCAACTCCCTGGTTGCAGCGCTGGCTGTACACCCGGTCGAGCCTCGGGTGTAGGGGATCCAGCGCTGGTGATCCAGCGCTGGTGAGCAAGTGTGGACACCCACCAGCGTTTTTATTGACCTCCGTGGCATAAGGAGGTATCCCAGCATATCTTAGAAGCCTCTCTGGTAATCATGCAAACTCCATTGCCCTGGGCTCAGCTGACCCCTCCTTTAAATGCCCCGGGAATTTTAAAAATCCCCTTCCTGTTGGCTCAGCCAGGTGTGGAGTGCAATCAATCATTCAATCAATCAGCGACCATGCCTCCACGCACCAAACGAGCCCCAGCATGGAGCAATGCAGAGCTGCAGGACCTCATAAGTGTTTGGGGTGAGGAGGCTGCGCAAGCACAGCTGCGCTCCAGAAGGAGAAATTATGATACCTATGGGCAGATATCGCAGTCCTTGATGAGAAGGGGCCATGAACGGGACGCGTTGCAGTGCAGGGTCAAAATAAAAGAGCTGAGGAGTGCTTACTGCAAAGCCTGTGAGGGAAATCGCCGCTCAGGAGCTGCCCCCGCGACCTGACGTTTTTACAAGGAGCTGGATGCCATACTTGGGTGTGACCCCACTGCCAATCTGAGGACCACGATGGAGAGTTCACAGCAGGGAGAAGTGGGGGAGGGTGTAGAGGAAGGCGACAGTGAGGCCACTGGCGTGGAGGGAGACACCCCGGAGTCCCAGGACACATGCAGCCAGGAGCTCTTCTCAAGCCAGGAGGAGGCTAGCCAGTCGCAGCAGCAGGAAGTTGCTGGTGAGGAAGAAACTGAGGATTGTGCTCGGGGTAAGTAGATTTTTATGTTTTGGGAGAGGAGGCTTGTGGTTATGGCTGCCTGCATGCATGCCTAAACGTGGAATAGCCCATTGATTTGCTCTATCACGTCTCTGTAATCTGCCTCGGTAATCTCTTGAAAAGTTGCAGCCAGAGCGTTTGCAATTTGCTTTCTCAAGTTGATCGGGAGAGCCACCGTGGTCCTTGTCCCGGTCAGGCTAACTCGTCCGATCCACTGTGCAGCGAGGGGTGGGGGGACCATGGCTGCACACAGGCAAGCTGCATAGGGGCCAGGGCGGTATCCACATTGCTGTAGAAGACCCTCCCTCTCTTCCCAGGTAACACGCAGCAGTGATATGTCTGGCAGTAGGAAACCCTGTTGAGAATTTAGGGATACTTGAGTGCAGGGCGCCAGGTTCGTGTTTCCCCAGCCCAGTGCGCTCTGTTGTTCCCCCCCACCCTCCCAGCACATAGCTAGCCCCGCGGTGCCCTCCGGTCTCCCCTCCCCCTTCCCAGCAGGCATCCAGCACCGTGGTGCGCTCCGGTGTTCCCCCCCCCCAGCACGTAGCTAGCCCCGCGGTGCGCTCCGGTGTTCCCCACCCCCCTCCCAGCACGTAGCTAGCCCCGCGGTGCGCTCCGGTGTTCCCCACCCCCCTCCCAGCAGGCATCCGGCCACGCGGTGCGGTCTGGTGTTCCCCACCCCCCTCCCAGCAGGCATCCAGCCCCGCGGTGCGTTCCCCCCCCCACCAGCAGGACGGCATGAACGTGGACCAAAGGCCTCCCTCCTCCCCCCGCCAGCAGCTCGCCACCTTCCTGTTCACTACTGTCCCCTGTGCAGGACACCAGCTACCTCCTGTACCCAGTGCAGATAAACCCCAGTGACCCATTGGTCAATTCCCACTCCCAAGGGGAACTCGGGGGGAAAAACACTCACCCCATTGCTTGCCATGACTTAGCTTCCCTGGCCTCTCTGTGTTATGTGAGGTATGTGAGAAGGATGCTACCAAAAGTCTAAAAAGTCCTTCACTGTGTGATAATAAACAGTGTAGCCTCTGTGTATTACATGGTTCTATCTTTCTTTTTTCTAGTGACCTTGACTAATGCAGCCGGATCACCGGCCTCACGTAGATTGCAGAACTTGAGAAGAAATCCCAGAAAATCAAAAGAGGAATTGATCAAATCAGTTATGATTCACTACAACAGAGAAAGTAGGAAGACACAGGAATGGAGAGAGGAAATGTATGAAGGGAGACAGAAAATACATGAATGGAGGCAAACAGAAAGCAGGAGAAAGGAATTGGCTGCCAAAAAACCACAAAGCAGATGATAAGCCTCCTGGCTCGCCAAACTGAGTCTTTCGAGTCTCTCGTAGCCATGCAGGCAAATATGTACCGTGGTAACCCACAGCCCTCCCAAAGCCCTCTTTCTTGTTCCCCAGTATTTCCACAAAACAACTTTCTCCAGCAGCCAGTTTCTTATTACCCCCAGCTCCCCCCAACACCTGTACGATCACCTACCAGCCCTGATAACTATAATTCTTACCCTGTGCACTCCACCCCCATTACCCTGCAGCATAGTAATCCTGAAGTGCAGCAGACATTGAATAGTAATCAAAATAGGACATATTCAAACATGTGAATGTACAGTCCACCACCCTAATCCCCCTTGCCTTTTATGTACTGTATGTTGAATAAAGGATTTTATTTCTTTTTCACTACGTTATATTATTGCAGGAAGTGGTAAATATTGTACCCCAAGGTAGAACAAAGCACATCAAAGGCACCAAACATTACTGTTGGCTCTCAGCATCAAATTGCTCCCTTAAAGCATCCATAATCCTTGAAGCCCTTTGCTGGGCCTCCCTAGTAGCTCAGCTCTCTGGCTGAGCAAATTCATCCTCTAGGCGTCGAACCTCGGAGGTCCATTCCTCACTGAATCTTTCACCCTTCCCTTCACAAATATTATGGAGGGTACAGCACGCGGATATAACAGCGGAGATGCTGCTTTCCCTCAAATCTAGCTTCCCATAAAGACAGCGCCAGCGGGCTTTCAGTCGGCCAGAAGCACACTCGACAGTCATTCTGCACCGGCTCAGCCTGTAGTTGAACCGGTCCTTGCTCCTGTCAAGCTTCCCTGTATACGGTTTCATGAGCCATGGCATTAAGGGGTAAGCGGGGTCTCCAAGGATCACAGTGGGCATTTCAACGTCCCCTACTGTGATCTTACGGTCTGGGAAAAAAGTCCCGGCCCTCAGCCTCCTGAACAGGGAACTGTTCCTAAAGATGCATGCATCGTGCACCTTTCCAGGCCATCCTGAGTAAATGTCAGTGAAACGCCCACGGTGATCCACAAGCGCTTGCAGAACCACGGCAAAACACCCCTTGCGATTAACGTACTCTGATGCCAGATGGGGTGGTGACAGAATAGGAATATGCGTCCCATCTATTGCCCCTCCACAGTTAGGGAAACCCATTTCTGCAAAGCCATCCACAATGTCCTGCACGTTCCCAAGAGTCACAGTTTTTCTTAGCAGGGTGCGATTAATGGCTGTGCAAACTTGCATCAGCACCATTCCAACGGTAGACTTTCCCACTCCAAACTGGTTCGCCACCGATCGGAAGCTGTCTGGAGTTGCCAGCTTCCAGATTGCAATAGCCACCCGCTTCTCCACTGGCAGGGCAGCTCTCAATCTTGTGTCCCTGCGCCGCAGGGTAGGGGCAAGCTCAGCACACAGTGACATGAAAGTGGCTTTTCTCATCCGAAAGTTCTGCAGCCACTACTCGTCATCCCAGGATTGCAGGACGATGTGATCCCACCACTGAGTGCTGGTTTCCTGAGCCCAAAGGCGCCGTTCCACCGTCTGTTACTGCCACAAGCAATTTAGTGTCTTCAGCGTCAGGCGATTCAATATCATCGTCTGACTCCTCACTGTCACTGTCACTTTGCAGCTGAAGGAATAGCTCCACTGCCATGCGTGATGTGCTGGCAACATTTATCAGCAAGGTCCTCAGCAGCTCAGGCTCCATTTATAACAAAAATCGCAGAAGTAGCGCTGCAGAATCACAATGCCACCAAACTGCTCGGAATGTGTAGCAAAGCACCACGGGGCGTTGGAACAGGAAGCGGAAAGACCCGCACACTTCCTTCCCCTTCCCACAAGCCACAGCGCCAAAATGGGACGAGGTGCTCTGTGGGATAGCTGCCCACAATGCACCACTCCCAACAGCGCTGCAAGTGCTGTAAATGTGGCCACACTGCAGCGCTGGTAGCTGTCAGTGTGGCCACACTGCAGCGCTGGCCCTACACAGCTGTACGAACACAGCTGTAACTACCAGCGCTGCAAAACTGTAAGTGGAGCCATACCCCTAGACTTAAAAGCTGTGAGTCTAATGGACTAACTGTTCTATTTTGCCAAAGTAGACCCCGCATATTAGAAGTTGTATTGCTTTCATGACAGCTCTTCTACTCTATTAGTCGGTTGCACACTCTGTGAACCTGCAAAATGTAACAGCTAGGCTTTTCTTCGGCAAAACAAAATTTAAACATCTTTTACAATTAATTTATTTGATGATAGTTTGAATGCAAATTTATGACCAATAGTGGAAACATTTCTAAATTTCAAAAGCTGTAGATAATTGTGATTTTAAGCTACTTTGCTTACAGAGTTAACATAAAATCAATCTCCTTTTCTCACGTTCTTCTTCCTAGGAAAAGAAATATGTGAATTTTAAGAGGATTTGTTTAACTTTCATAGGAACTGATGCCTGTTATGAATTTTTACTTTATTGAAAATTTGTTCATCTTTGAAATTGATAAGCATTTTAATGTTTTAAGTTGACTCTTGATATTGTGGGTTCTTATTTTACTTCATTCATCTATTTTAATGGGATTTGGACCCTAACCAGTCTTGTAGTGGTACCTTAACAGTACCACATGTAGCCTTCAAGCTATGAAGGTGCAGGGCTACATTTTGACATCATAGGTTATGTCTGTTGTTGTTGCAGTACAGACGAAAATGAACAAACCTATTTAAGTGTTGATTTTGATTTTAAAACCTTTCTCAACTAGTTCCTTTGAAAGTTTTGTTCCCCTCATTTTGTGACTATAGCTGTTCGAGGAATTGAAAGAACCATCACTGCGGCACAATAGTAAATGTCTTAAAACATTAGGCTTCAGTGTTGGAATTGAGGATTTGCAAACTAGGTTTTACCTTTGAGAATGTATTATCTTTTGGGTGGAATAAAATGGCTATTTTAGGAAGATGGTCTTGTGACAAGATTCAATGACAGGAGACTTGGACTGAAATCCTGTCACAAGTGACAAAACCCCATTGACTGTGGTGGGTCCAGGATCTCGCATGTTGTTTATACGTGCTGTGTAGCAGACATTTTGTGTCATCTTAAATCAGTCATTTTGAGCCCAATCATACAGCCCTTACTTATGTGAGTAATCCTATTTAGTTCAGTTGGGCTATTCCTAGGATTGAGCCCTATTTTCCTATGCCTGGTGGGTTGCACAGGGATAATATCACCTACCTTAGAGGATTGCTGTAAAATTAAATTCATTAATGGTTCTGAAGTCTTTTAATCTCATTTGGAAAATACATAATACCAAGGTTCTATGCATTGTCAAATGTTGGGTGCTTGTGAAAAGAAAATTTACTTTTGGCAGATGCTCTATCAAAAGATTTCAGAGTAGCAGCTGTAAAAAGTATCCATAAAAGAACAGGAGTGCTTGTGTCACCCTAGAGACTAACAAATTTATTTTGTGCATAAGCTTTCATCTTAACTCTGGCTTGAATAGAGACTGGGAATGGGTGAGTCACTACACTACTTGAATCTATTTCCTGATGATAACTATCCTTACACCTCTGGTCAACTGTCTGTAACTGACCATCTTGATTATCACTACAAAAGTTTTTTTTCCTGCTGAGAACAGGTCATCTTAATTAATTAGCCTCTTAGAGCTGGTAAGGTGTGTGTGTGTGTGTGTTTGCGCGCGACAGTGATGAGCTGTTAAAATCTTAACAACCGGTTCCCTATAAAAAGTTCTGATTTAAGGAATGTGCCACGGTATGTATTTTTTGTATCAATAGGATTACCATACGTCCGTATTTTCCTGGGAGGAATTAGCAATGGCTGCGACAACTAGTTGCTATACAAAAAATGGACTCTTGGGAATCAGGATGCCTGAGTTCTGTTCCTTAGTGTGATTGCTCTTAGATATGGCACATTGATTCTGTAGTGCAAGGTGGTTAAGTGGATTAGACTTGGGTCTGCCATTATAGATATGTGGGTTCTATTCTCAGCCAGAAATGACCTTGTGCAACTTCGCAGTTACCTCATTTGTAAAATAGGGGAAATACTTGCCTGCCTTTAAGGTTTAGGTATAAGCCTTACACAATATTGACTCTTCTTGGTTACTGTGGCTGATTATTTTTGATTTACGTTGGATAGGGACATTGTGTTTGAGTGATTTGACATGATTACGTGTGAGGGTGATTATGTAATTTTATGGCATACCTTTTGGTTTTCTGGATTTTGGGAGTCAAAGCGAGGTGGTGTTTGCCTTTAGCAACCTTAGCTGTTAACTGTATTTATAAGTCTGATTTAGAACAAACGGACGTACACTAATATAGTGGAAGATGTTACAACATTTCTGTGTGATGGTATCTATATATTTTTGTAGATACACAGAAAGTAGAAAATTACCTTTGTTTTTCTTTATGCTCAGAACAAGCATTTAATCCAAAGCACTGACATTAATATAATAGAACAAAATTACCTTCTCTTTGATTTTTATTTATACACTGTCTCGCATGATAATATGAGCTTAGTGTTCTTGTGTTTACATCAGAAGTACTACGTGGTTAAACAGAAATAATAGACTACATTGTGACAATGGAAGGTGATGAAAAGGTTCCTTTATATTGGTCCAGGAAAAAGGCAGGTCTGTTGCCTTGATATTCACATTCATAAAGCATACGGAGTGCAACATCACAATATATTATGTTGAATTTTTACTGTGTTGAAGATTTTTTGGGTGTAGCTTAACTAGAAGTTTTGGATCTGAGGCCAGCCCCATAAAATTTGTCAAAGTAGCCTATTTGCCTGTAACCTTTCCAGGAGAAATTGAGGGTGTTGGGTTTCATTTCATTAGTTGCTGTGCTTAAAAAACAAACAAACAAACAAATAAAAACCCTTCTCTTCACTTCGCTCAGTCCAGAAGTGAAGACATTTTTTTACCATAAATAAAAGCGTAAATAGATATCTGAAAGTATATTTTATTAACAACTGACATTTCTGAGCTTTTAAGCAGGTGGCAGCTATTGTGCTGAGAAAGTGACATGTTAGTTTAAAACAAACACACACCCCACAACTCCAGACAACTTTTATTTCTTGCCATCAATGTGTTCCGAGCAAAAACCTGTTTAAGCCACAAGTGGAAAAAAAACTGCACGTGTCGGCTGTTGTAATAGTGAATGTGGCTGGCTCAAACGAGAGAACCAGGTATCTTTAGCCTGTATATAAAACCATGTTTCATGATCCAGTTGTTAGTTATAAAGCCAGTGAAAAGCTGCAGGTGGCAGTAGAAATTTTGTTAAAAGGATGAAGAAAGTTACACTGCAAAGATGGTTCTGAAGAAAGTAAAGCTGTAGGCAACTGTCCAGTGTGTGAACATTTTTCAGTTTTATTTTTCAGAAGTTTTTTTTATCCATGCAGACATTCAAATACAGCAACAAAGAAAGCAGAACAGCAATATGTATTTAACAGTATCACAGTACAAAATATTCATAGATAAATATTACTGAAGATTATATGATAAGTAATCCCCTGTTTCCCTCTCTCTCCTCCTGCCATGAAGCATCAGAAGTCCAATCTATCTGAAGTCAGTTTGTAATGCTGCTGTCATGAAGGACCAGGTCAGGTGTCTTCATAGTTGGATTTTGTGCCCCTATATGTTGTCAATTTTTCCATGAGGATAGTGTTGGTTAGCTCAGTCAGTCAAAGGGTGTGGGGGAAGTAGCAGACTTCCATTTTTGGAAAATGACACTGTGGCCACTATAAATGCTGCAACAATCTATTTTCTGGCATTACTCAAACAAGGCGGACCTTCTAGAATATGTGAAACACGGAGGCTTGACTTAGTGGGGAGCCCTACCCTGGTTGCTTTAGCATTTTGTAATATCTTACCAAAATAGTTTACTGCAGTTGATAGTGGTGGAATCGAAGAGGAAGGATTTTTGAGAGTGAGAAGAATATCATCTGTCTGTAGACTAATCTTGTAGTCTTTATTGCGATGGTAATTCTTTCTGTCTGATTTATGCTGCTAGTGGATCCAATGGCTATATCAAATAGTAGAGGCAATGGAGGGCACCCCCCAGTACATTCCTTGATGTAACTGAAAAGTGGAGAAGAAAACACTATCAGTCAAAACAAAGGCACGGGTGATTTGTAAATAATATCAATTCAGGTCAGATATTTAGGTCCAAATCCTAATTTTCTCAGGTTTGCTTAGAGGTATGGCCCTTCCATTTGATCAAAGATAGTTTCAGCATCTAATTTTAGGAAAGCAGGTGGAGCCCCAGTTGTTTGCAAGTCACGAATTAAGTAGAACATGTTCCGAGTATTGTCTAACCCTAGTATGTGGCAAATAAAACCCTCCTGGTCTGCATGAATGATTGATGGAGCAATGTTGTTTAAGTGTGAAATGAGAATCTTCGTCAGAATTTTATAATGTGTTCCACAGAGAAATTGGGTGCAATTTCCACAATGAAGACTGACCTTGTCTTTTTTAAAATTAGGGTAATCATCACTTTCCTCATGTCCTATGATATTATTTCTTTTGTAAATATTTCATTAAACTTCTAACAGTATCAGTACTGACTGGTTGACAAATGTCTGATAAAATTCTGCTGAAAAGCCATCACATCCAGGCTCTTGGCTCAAATTGAGCAAATCAATTGCTTGCTTCACTTGTAGTGGATAGATAGCGACAATGTATTTATAAATTGTCAAATAGGTTGGAATTTAATTCACTGTGAAATATGTCAAGGAATTCATAAGTCTTCAAATTATGTATTTATTTTATCAGGTTCTAGTACAGAAAGACTGTTCTGTAGCAAAGGGCATATAGTGTTATTAGAGGGAGCCATTTTAATTTTCCTTACTAGGAGTTTGCCCTAATTCATAATGCTTCTGTTTAATTTTATTAAGCATGAATTGAGTCTTGGTGGACCATACATCCGTTGTATTTGTATGTTGAGGTAATGAGCGAGTGCAACATGTAATTATTTTGCAACCTCCTCTGCTTTTCTTCCTTCCTTCTGTCCTTCCAGATGCAAATATTAAGGTAGTCTTCAGTGTTCCCAATAAAATTATAGTAGAGGAAATGGCATTTGTATTTCCTGCAATAAGTTGGTAATGGATGTTTCAATCATCTGAAGAAATGTAGGGTCTCTGAGTAGAAGTGTGTTTAACTTCCATCTCGAGGCTCTTGTAGTACTATGACAAGCATCTATATGAAGAAAAACTGGACCATGATTAGAGATAATGATACTACCTGGATGATCACAATGGTCCCTTCTGACCTTAAAGTCTATGAGTCTACCAACTTCTGCCCCAAGACATGCAGGAAGTAGAACTGTAGATATGAAAAATTTTATCTGGAATAGAAAGCATGAACCATGGAGAATATGTGTAGTCATGCTTTGTAGGTTATCCTTCAGTTGGGATAATGAGTGGTTTGCGAAGGGCTGAGCTTTTTCCCTATAACACTGAGATTTGTCTATGATCTCATCCATGACCGTGTTCCAGTGTCCTCCTAGTACCACTGAGACATCAGCTCTGTCAGAAACAATGCCATATGTTATATGCAGTGTTGTTGTAGGCGAGTGAGTGCCAGGATATTAGAGGCACAAGGTAGTGAGGTAATAACTTTTATTGGACCAACCTCTATTGTGAGAGAGACAAGCTTTTGTTCCTCAAGTCAGCTCTATGTAAGCTTGAAAGTTTCTCTCATCAACAGAAGTTGGTCCAATAAAAGATACTGCCTTACCCACCTTGTCTCTCTGGAAGGGTGCCTGGGCTACCTGACTTTCCTAATCACAGTTCCTTTTTTCAGGACTTATACTTGGCAATTTCTTTTCCCTTATGAGAGGATCATGCTGTTACCAGAGTGGGATCTGGTCTCAATTTCTATAGTGCTTGCCAAGCATCTGATTTGATATTTTAAGTATTTCACTGAGTCTGTCATCTTCATTATGAAAATCGCAGAATATTTGTGGCTGTATTTAATAATCCCCTGGGAGCCTGTATGATGCCATTAAATGTTGCTCTCTTCTTGCTTAAACTTGCAGAGAAGTCTGGATACAAAGAAAATTTTAAATCCTGATACTTAAGAATTCCCTTTTGCCTAACACATCAGTTTAACTTTGTCATTAAATCTTAGCAATTTACAGATGATAAGTCTGGGGTTGTTGTTGTTCTCTCCTCCTGGCCCCTGTCACTTGAGCCCTTTCAGTTTCCAGGGAAGGCAAACCGGGTTCCAAATCCAGTACCTCAAATAATGTATTCTGGGGAAAGTTAATCATGTTTTTGCCTTCCACTCCTTCCAGGATGCCCTCAGGAACTGCAATTTATTCCTGCGTCATCTGTTTTCAAGATCTTCCTGTTTCTTTTCAAGACTGGTTAGTCTTTGCCTTAAGGAAGCATTCTGTTTTAACCTCCTTCAGTTGTGTGGCAGGTTTTTGTAGTTTGTTATCTAAATAGGTCAATGGAGCTTTGACTTCTCCCACATTTTTAGAGAGCTCATATATATCTTGAGATAAAAGATAAAAATTTGATAGTTAGAAAGTCCTTCATAGGTGCAAAGTCCTATGAGAGAGACTGTTGGATTTCCTTGGCCGTACCTTTCTTTGAATACTCAGGCTTGGGGCGTTGGGCATTTCTGTTTTCCCAGCAGGATCCATAACAACACTACAAAAGAGGATCTCCTCCTCTAATTAGTAAATTTCTGACAAAGTTATGTCTTAGATATGTGGGAGCCACATGCGGGTGGAGGAGACCAGGAGTCAGGCAGCCATCTTCTCTCTTGGTAATATGACCCTCGATGTGTCACATTTTGAGAGCCCTAGAATGTTGCTTCTAACCATTTCCCATGTTTTAGCAGTTATAATGTTGTATCTCTAGGCCTCATGTACATAAAAAAATTGGTATTATAGTTGAACTGTTTCTTTTCCTGTTGTCTATTCATGTTGCTTCCCCAGTGCTGCCCAGGCACGACTCTTAGACATATAGGCTCAAGGTGCAAGAGTGTAGCATGGAATGGAAATAAAGCTTGGTTATTCTTCATGGTAGTTCAGAGCAAAGCTAGTAAGCTGATATAGGAGTGTGGTTTCTGTATTTTTAAATTGTGTATCCCTGAGTAGTACAAGGAGTTTGTGGATTTTGGAAGGTGATGTCACACTTCATGGACCTGAAATTTCAATGAAAAATGGGAAATAGTTTGACCTCTTTCCCTCATCCCCCATTTTTCAATTAGCTCTAGTATGGGGGGGAAAGAAAGGATGTTTTATATGTCACAAAGTGGTTAGCTCCTGCAATTGATATAAAATTGTTTGAAAACTCCATCTTAAGACTGCTGCACTGGATATGGCTAACTCTGGAGAGATCTGGACAGGAAAGGCCTTATAGAGCATTTTCAGCAGTACCTCAAAGAACTAAAGACTAAGAATATAGGTTTTTTTTTTTGTTTTTGTTTTTTTTGTTTAATTCTACAGAGGTGATGTGACAGAATATGTTAGTAAGGATTTAAAATGTACATACGTATGCTTTCTTTGGCTATGCCTCAAGGAGAATTAAGATTTGAAGTGAATGAATATATTCTATTTGTTCTCAAGGTTGCTCCTGCTATCGGGCACTTTGTGTTGCTGGAAATGGAACTGAAAGTGCCAGGTCAAGGATAATTGTTGCTGAGTTACTGGAGTATGATCTGTGATTATACAAAAATAAAGGTGAAATTCACCCATGTGGAAATCTCTATGCACCACTGAATCCCTTTAAGGGAGTGAAGTGGACTGATGGGGTAGCTATGTTGGGGGTCTTTGCACTCTCCGTTTTGACACTGTTTTGACGCAGAATTTAATTTTGAGTTAAACCTTATAGGTCTTCTGTTTCCTAATAAATTTGTGCAAGTGGCATGAGCTTTGGAAAGTCTGAAGAGAAGGGCACCATATTTTCTTATGCAGCTTTAGACTTCAACTTTCCTCTGGGTTTTATCAGAGTTGGTTTATGAAATGTTCGGAAAATCTCATTTATGCATTGGCTTTTATCTATAAGGAGAGATTTATAGTCCAAGACATTTTAAAAGGGATGTGCTCATTTCAAAACCATGTTTCAAACACTATCTAATGTTTGGGGAAGTATGCTACGAGATCCAAACTTCAATGTTTGGTTCCATCTTTAAGAATCAGTTTTTAAAATCTTATCATTATCTCAGGATAAACCATTTGCTTTTAATAACCCCCAGCGTGTACATGATGCAAAGTAAATACGGAGTTTCAAGATTAGTGTTGCAAGCCTGCATATCCCTTACAGTTGTAGTATAACTAGGGTTAGTGGCTTTCAGTTTTTGCCCAGTAAAAATAAATTAATGGCATTTGTTACAATGTATAGTTTAGTGATTTTTTTCCCTTCAGTTTTGCACTTAACATTGTTTGAAACATGAGCCTATCTGGTCCATCAATTTCCTAGTGGGATAATGTCTGTGTTATATAAACTTAACAGCGCATTTGGCATTAAATGACTGGCTGACAGAATGGAGAAACTGAGAATTGAGTGGTCGTGGAAATGGAACTACCCTCATTTCTCTAGGTCAGAATTTGATTCAATGGATGGCTACCAAAGGAGGTGCTTACACTGTTGCTATCTATGCTGTTCTGGTACAAGAACCAAACAGTCTATTTCATTGTCAAATCCTTTCAGTCTGACACCATTCATGAGCACTAAAATTATCTTTTTAACAAAACACCAATGTTAATGCATTATATAAAAAAACACTTTGGTACTGATGTTCTTTGTGGCATTTCTGAATAAACTGGCTTGAGCATAATTATGGTAATGAACTTGATTTCCATTTCAAGCCCAGGAAGCAAGTGTGTACTGTTGCTATTTTTTGTATTCAGTTGGTTCTACTTTCTGTTTTAATTTTGATATGATATAGTATTTTATACTTTATTGTTGCCAAGAGAAAATGGGCTTGCTGTTGGGTGTTGTGTGGGTTAAAAGTGGGAGGAATCCAAAATCCTGAAGTTCCAGTTGTATCATTCATCCTCTTGACATGTTCCAAGACTCTGAAAGGGTTTACTGTAATGGTTTCACATTGACAGCTCCCTGCATTAGGGAGTAGTTGGCATTTGCATGCGAGTTTTTGGGCTGTTACTATGCCTCTTTTTGTTGTTTTTTATAGCAAGCAACAGAAATTGAATTTGTTGTGGAGGACACAGTCCCTTTCACAAATAAACCAGTTTTTCTGATGATAGGCAAGGTTTCTAAAGATAAAACTTAGTTCAGTGTACTCCTGTCAGTAAATAAGAGCCCATTTTGGGGAAAGCAAGATCACCTAAGTGCGGAAGCCAAGAAAAGTGGCTTCAAGAGGGCAGATGTAAAGCCCACTTCTATCAGGCTCCCATCCCATGCTTATGCACTCCATTAAAATCCAGCTCTACAGATATTCAATTACCTTCCCTAAAAGCATGAAACAATATTTAGGCAAGAAAAGTGGAGCCCGTAATAGGAGGAAGATGGCCTTTATCTGAGGGACTAGTGAAGTAAATGGCACAAAAGGCTGCTAATGCTGAAAAGGAAAAGTGTGTCGTGAACAAAAATTCACAGTTGCTAATGGGGCATAAGGGCCAACGAACAGACATACTCACTAAGTTAGCTAATGAAAAATGTACCAGCAAAAGAAAAAGCGAGTCCTTTGGACATAGACGCTGATAACTGTATTTGGCAAATAAAACCAAGTATGGGTGGGGGAAATAAAGGGAAAGGAGAGAACGTATGGTACGAAAATTGAGACTCATAAAAGATGGAATGGTAAAAGGGTGGATCAGGAAACCTCAAGAGAAGGGGTTCACTGTGTAGAGTGTAGAAAAAGATCTGTTGAAGCTGCATTTCAGGAATGAGGTCTCAGTAATAAGGCACACTTTCCATTTTCCTCAGCTAGTGTTGGCAGCCTCCTAGGGATATTATTGCCAGATTACACTAATTACAAAACATGAAGATGCAGTGATGAGGAAAGAGAAGAAATAAAAGGATAAATATAAGGCCACAAATTTATTAGGACCTATGTTCTCTGGTATTATGGCTAAAGCAGGATCTGAGTGAATAAATAAGTAAAGAGTTTAGAAAGAGACATAAGGATTTGACCTTCTACAATAAAGTTTTATTCTCAGTGAAGAAAGTAAAAAGATCCTCCACTTTTGCGCCGAGACAAGAAACTCAGGGAAAACAATCTGAAGATCAGATGGAGCTGAATTTCTGGCGAATAGTAATGCCTACTATTGTATAAAAAGAGAAGCACTGTATAAAAAGAGAACAAACGTGATTAAGGAAATACAGTCCCAGTAGGTTCTGAAGAGTAAGTCAAAGAGAAGGGACTAAAAAAGCCAAAATTAATTTGGACTGTCAGAATAGGAGGAGAAGAGCTGAGTTAAGACATTTCTAAGTTGAAAATTAAAGGTTTTTATTTGGAAAATATTCCTCCAAGAAATGAGATTAACAAAATGAGGTTAAGGGTGGCTATAATATGCATTGGTTGTAGGAGCCATAAGTGAGTTTTTTCTCTCCTTTTATAAATTGAAAAGATTTCTAAAATTAAAAAGCTATATATTGATTTTGGGGAGAATATTAAGATATAACTGTAAATGTAAGTATTTGGGTCCAATTGGGGGCAGGATTGAGGCCATATAAGCAGATGTAGGAAATAAGACCCACATAACTTCTGCAAATCTCTTCTCAGCAGCCCATTAATAATAATAATTCACTGCTTCTGGCCTCAGTAACAGCAGGATTTAGATTTCGTTGGCGAGTACAAGGAGAAAGGGCATACATCTATGGCCAAGCAGAGGCAGCAAGTACTAATAAAATTGAATGACAGTTCAAAAAACAGGTGCCACTTACTTCATTCTATCTTGCCAAGTCTGGGTTTGACCTACCTCTACAGTGATGTCATGCAACAAATATCAGTGTATATCTATAAACTATGGTAATTTGTGCAATGAGAACTAACACATTTCCCCGATGCTGTTTTATTTTTGTATTATGAAGACCTTTCTTGGATACGTCTTAAACGTTGCACTGAATGGGAAAAATACCTGTATGTTGATACTTGCATTAAAGTGTTGTAAGTTGTTGGCCTAGTTAAAGATCAGTTAACACTGGTTATTTATACAACTTCTCAGTAGATTGGAAATGCAAAAGATTGTTAGTCATAAATAACAAGAGCTTTTCAGTCAATTACTGTAGAGGTAATTAGTTTGACTGCTGTGCAAAAAGCCATAGGTGTACCTAGGAATGTTCTCAGAATGCTTGCCTATCTTGGAGGGCTGAAGCTATTGTGTACCTGAATTTAACTGCTTGAACTAGTTTACTGCTTACAGCCTGTGGTAAATGCAGGAATATAAAATGGAAGTTCTTATTCTCATCTCCTGGTCTTTCTCTCTCTCCAGATACTTTCAGACATGTTTACAGAAGTGCTTTATTTCTTCATTATATTTCTTCATATATATATAAAGTGACCTTTTTAAAAGGTACTTGCTCTGGAAGAAATCTGTCTTAATCAGTCAAATTGTTTAAAGGAGAACATGAAAGATAATTTTATCTTTTGTTTTATGTTTTCTCTTAGAGAGCGAGCGAGAGAGAGAGAGGTCTGAAAAACGATAGATTAATCTGGGAAGGTGAATGATGCTAAAAGTAAATAACCTTTCTCTTTTCCATTTTTTGTTTCAAGTGTGCTGCTCAACAAAGAATATACTTGTATGAAAATTGTCATTGGAGCATTTAACAAATGTTGACAAAATACTTTTAATCAAGTGAATTAAAAAAAATAGTATTATGGGGTAGCTCAATTAAAATTGAGTTTTTAGAGGTGAGAAGCTAGTTACGCCAAAGACTAGGGACCTGAAAACTTAGACACATTGCTATACAGTGTTGAATCCATTATGAGAAGTGCTGTGATTTAAAGTCTAGAGAGTCTGCCTTTACTGAACACTTGTTCTTTGTCTTGACTTATTTGAGATGAAATCCATTTAATTTGGCAATGTGGGTTTAATACACACTTGTGTGTGAAGGTAATACAATTATATAGTGGCACGTCCCTGAAACTTCTAGGGGAAGGAGCTCCATGTGCTGCTCCTGCCACAAGCACAGATTCCACAGCTCTCATTGGCCAGGAACTGCAGCCAATGGGAGTTGCGGGGGCGACACTTGCAGATGCGGGCAGCATGCAGAACCTCCTGGCTCCTCTGCCTAGTAGCTGCAGGAATATACTGGTGGGAGCCTGGGAGCTCCCCCACCCAACGTAAATTCTACCCCACATCCCAACACCCTGCCCCAGTCCTGAGCCCCTTTCCATGTCCAAACTGCTGCTGCTGCTGGGTCAGGGTTCTGCACTAGCTACAGAAGTCACGGAAAGTCACGGAATCTGTGACTTTCCATGGCCTACGTGACAGACACACAGCCTTCCTTATAGGTTCAGGTGCATAGAGGCAGACTTGCAGTCCCTATTCAGATCTTACTCTGTCAAGTGTTGATTGGCCTTGCCCCACAGTAAAGACTGAAGGGATTGCAGGATATGGATCACTGAATGATTTATTTATTTATTTTAACAGAATGCTGAGGAGCCCTAGTCATGGAGCAGGATCCCATTGTGCTAGGTAATAAGTAGTCAAAGGATACACTGCTAGTCTGTCAGAAGATACTATCTCACATTTGCATCTAAAATGTGAACTGGAAATTTGTTTTTCCTAACTGATTAGTCTTTTCTCTGATTTCAAAAGTAGAGAGCTTGCTTCTCACCATTTTGTGCACTTCAGTGTGTAATTATGATTGTGCTGAAAAGGGGATAATGGATTTTTAGTCGAAAATAGGTTGTTTTTTTTGAATGGCTCTAAACAAAGAATACAGTAGTAGGGACGTTCATTTCACTGCTTGAAAGCTTGTAAAAGGTGATCTGTATAGGAGATGGTAACATTAAATAGATTCTAAGGCCAAGATTTGCCAAACACAGTGTTTAAATTTAAAATTCTAAGTCCACGTTTAGGCTCTAAAATGATTGGCCTTGTTTTCAAAAGTTACCAGCTCGCATCTCTCATTTGCCTCCCAAACTTGCCTGAGGTTTCTAAGGGTATGGCTACATTTGGAATTTCAAAGCGCTGCCCTGGCAGCGCTGCGGGAGCGCTGCCACGGCAGCGCTTTGAAGTGTGAGTGTAGTCAGAGCGGCAGCGCTGGGAGAGAGGTCTCCCAGCGCTGCATGTAAACCACATCCCTTACGGGTGTAGCGTGCAGCGCTGGGAGCCGCGCTCCCAGCGCTGCTGCCCTGATTACACTGATGCTTTACAGCGCTGTATCTTGCAGCGCTCGGGGGGGTGTTTTTTCACACCCCAGTTGCAGTGCTGTAAAGTGTGAGTGTAGCCAAGGCCTTATAAGAGAAAATAAGTGAATGAGAGAACAGAAGCAAGTATTTGTCTGTGGGAAATCTAAATTGTGCTCCATACTTGTTTGTCTTTAATCTTTTCAGGTGTTGAATAATTTTGACACTGCATTTTTTGTGGACTATCATTGCATGGTTTCTGTAATCAAAGTAGTAGAAAATAACCTTTTTAAATAATGTCTTGGGGAAATCCTACTGAGTATTTTCCTCTGCAGCCTGGGACATGGATCATTTGGTAGGATCATCTGGGTATATTTTACTTAAATCAATTCCCAATCATTGCAAGGGTCTAGGGCATCAATCCTTCCTGTTCTCTACCTGTGGCACACAATAGTTTGGTCTCTTGAAATCTGTAATAATTTGGTCTATTTCTTGTTGGGTTTGGTGTAGGGGACGGTTCGTAGCTTGTGAAATGCAGCTATCTGTGCAATGGTTTTTCAATTTTTGGTTTGCAGCGGCTCACATGAGCACAAATACAATACATCTTGACTCCATTAGCCTAGTATAGAACATCTGTAGTGACTTTTTGAAAAACGTTCACACATTATGTAAATGCAAGACATGACTTGCGTTCTATATGTTGCCTCCTGGGAGGAGCTGAGCACACTCTGCTTGCACTGATATTCTGATGAATGAAATTATAAGGTGTTGACCAACTTGAAAGATTATTGGTTAGCTAAACACTAGGGGCTCGTCTCCACTAGATAGAAAGGATTGACCCTACTCTGTCATTCAGGGATGTGAAAAATTCAAGACTAAACGTTTACCACTTGCCACTTATCAACTAGGCAGGTAACCCTGTCAAAGAAGGAAATTGGGTTGATTTGTTCTTGACAAATCCATGCTGGCTATTACTTACAATCTTTTATCCTCCAGGTGCATGCAAACTGATCGTTGAATCATTTTTAGATATCCAAATTAGGCTGACTGGTTGATAATTCCCCAGGTCCTCTTTATTCCCCTTTTTTACTCTTCTGGGACCTCACCCATCCTCCATAAGTTCTGAAAGATAATTGTTGATGGGTCAGAGATTGCTTTACCTAGTTCCTTGAGTACTGTAGGATGAATTTCATCAGGCCCTGCTGACCTAAGTACATCTAACTTATAGAATATTAAAGAATATTTACATAATATCTGGATCTTTCCCTGTTTTGGCTTTCATTGCTTCCTGCTTGTTAATATTACTAATGTTGAATATCTGGTCACCATTAACCATATTAGTGAAGAGTGAAACAAAGTAGGTATTAAACATCTCAGCTTTCTTGATGTCATTAGTTATTAACTCCTCCTTCCCTGCTAAGAGGACCTATCCTTTTCTTCATCTTTCTCTTCTTCCTAATATCTTTAAAGAAACTTTTCTTACTGCCTTTTATGTACCTTGCTAGTGTAACTAATTTTGTGCCTTAGCCTGTCTGATTTTGTTCCTATAGCTTCTGTGGTTCTTTTGTACTCTTGCTTAGCAATCTGTCCATGTTTCCACTTTTTGTAGGATTCTTTTTTTGATTATGTCATTAAAGAGCTCCTGATAGAGCCATATATTAGCATCTTATTATTCTCCTTTCATTCCTTTGCCTCAGGATAGTTAGCTGTTGTGCCTTTAATATAGGCTAACCATATTTTCCAAAAGGGAAAATGTGACATTACACTGGGCCAGCCTGGACCCCCCACTCCCTGATACCTGCCCAGGGCCAGTCCACGGTTCCCCTCTCCCTCCTGCACACAGGATGAGCCTGAGCCCCTGTGCCAGGGCTGGCCTAAAGCCCTCCTCTCCCCACCCTGCGCAGGGTCAGCCCGAGGCCAACTGAGCCCTCCCCCTAGTCACATCCCACTTTTTTGGCGAAACTGTGCATTTGTCCAGTTTGCTGTTGCCAACTGATGATCAGCTGGCAAGAACAAACTGGACAAATGCACAGTTTTGCCCAAAAAGTTGGAACGACCGGGACAGGGCTTAAAAAAGAGACTATCCTGGCCAACACGGGACATGTGGTCATCCTACTTTAATGTTGCCTCCTTGAGAAACTGCCAGCTCTCCTGACTCTTTTTCCCTTAGTTTTTTCCATGACACCTTACCTACCGGTTTTGGGAGTTTGTTAAAATCTACTTTTTTGAAGTTCACTGTCCTGATTCTGCTGCTCTCATTCCTTCCTTTCCTTAGAATTGTGAAATCTATCATTTCATCATCACTTTCAGCCAAATTGCCTTCCACCTTCAGATTTTCTACCAGTTAGAATCATAGAATCATGGACTTTAAGGTCAGAAGGGACCATTATGATCATCTAGTCTGACCTCCTACACAATGCAGGCCACAGAATCTAACCCACCCACTCCTGTATTAAACCTGTGTCTGAGCCATTGAAGTCCTCAAATCATGGTTTAAAGACTTAAAGGTGCAGAGAACCTTCCAGCAAGTGGCCCGTGCCCTGTGCTGCAAAGTAAGGCAAAAAAGCCCCAAGGCTTCTGCCAATCTGCCCTGGAGGAAAATTCCTTCCTGACCTCAAATATGGCAATCAGCTAAACCCTGAGCATGTGGGCAAGACTCACCAGCCAGACACCCAGGAAAGAATTCTCTGTAGCAGTTCGGATCCCACCCCATCTAACATCCCATCACAAGCCATTGGGCATATTTACCGCTAGTAGTCAAAGATGAATTAATTGCCAAAAGTAGGCTATCCCATTATACCATCCCCTCCATAAACTTATCTGGCTTCAAGACTAAGCTGGATGTGTCTTTTGCCCCCAGTACTCTCCTTGGAAGGCTGTTCCAGAACTTCACTTGTAAACCTTCATCTAATTTCAAGTCTAAACTTCCTGGTAGCCAGTTTATATTCATTTGTTCTTGAGTCCACATTGGTACTGAGCTTAAATAATTCCTCTTCCTCCCTGGTATTTATTCCTCTGATATATTTGTAGAGAGCAATCATCTCTCCCCTCAGCGTTCTTTTGGTTAGGCTAAACAAGCCAAGCTCTTTGAGTCTCCTTTCATATGACAGGTTTTCCATTCCTCCGTTCATCCTAGTAGCCCTTCTCTGAACCTGTTCCAGTTTGAATTCATCCTTCTTAAACATGGGAGACCAGAACTGCACACAGTATTCCAGATGAGGTCTCACCAGTGCCTTGTATAATGGTACTAACACCTCCTTATCTCTACTGGAAATATCTCGCCTGATGCATCCCAAGACTGCATTACCTTTCTTCAGTCATCCTGTGATCAACCAATACTCCGAGATCCTTCTCCTCCTCTGTTACTTCCAACTGATGCCTCCCCAGTTTATAACAATAGTTCTTGTTATTAATCCCTATCTGCATGACCTTGCACTTTTCACTATTACATTTCATCCTATTACTATTACTCCAGTTTACAAGGTCATCCAGATCTTCCTGTAGGATATCCCGGTACTTCTTTGTATTGGCAATACCTCCCAGCTTTGTGTCATCTGCAAACTTTATTAGCACATTCCCACTTTTTGTGCCAAGGTCAATAATAAAAAGGTTAAATAAGACTGGTCCCAAAACCGATCCCTGACAACCTCCACTAGTAACCTCCCTCCAGCCTGACAATTCACCTTTCAGTATGACCCGTTGTAGTCTCCCCTTTAAACCAGTTCCTTATCCATCTTTCAGTTTTCATATTTATCCCCATCTTTTCCAATTTAGCTAATAATTCCCCATGTGGAACCGTATCAGATGCCTTACTGAAATCGAGGTAAATTAGATCCACTGCATTTCCTTTGTCTAAAAAATCTGTTAACCTCTCAAAGATGGAGATCAGGTTGGTTTGGCACAATCTACCTTTTGTAAAACCATGTTGTATTTTTTCCCAATTACCATTGACCTTAACGTGCTTGTCTACTTTTTCCTTCAAAAATTTTCCCAAGACCTTGCATACTACAGATGTCAAACTGACAGGCCTGTAGTTGCCCGGATCACTTTTTTCCCCTTTCTTAAAGACAAGAACTATGTTAGCAATTCTTCAGTCATACAGTACAACCCCCGAGTTTACAGATTCATTAAAAATTCTTGCTAATGGTCTTGCAATTTCATGTGCCAGTTCCTTTAATATTCTTGGATGAAGATTATCTGGGTCCCCTGATTTCATCTCATTAAGCTGCTCGAGTTTGTCTTCTACCTCGGATGTGGTAATATCTACCTCCATATCCTCATTCCCATTTGTCATCCTACCTTTATCCCTAAACTCCTCATTAGCTTCATTAAAGACTGAGGCAAAGTATTGTTTAGATATTGGGCCATACCTAGATTATCTTTAACTTCCACTCCATCCTCAGTGTTTAGCGGTCCCACTTCTTTCTTTGTTTTCTTCTTATTTGTATGGCTATAGAACTTTTTTCCTGTCCGTTGGTCAGAGTCAAGTCTCCAGTGGCTATTCCCGGTTCGTTTCTCCACTTCTGGAGCAAAGAGTTATCCCCAACACATTCCAAGAACTTACTGGAAATTTTCTGTTTTGCCATATTACTTTTCCAACAGATGTCTGGGTAGTTAAAGTCCCCAATATCTAACATCTCTTGTCTTTTGGGTATTTTGTTGTTCTAGAAATGCGTCATCTACGTCCCCTATCGTGGTTTGTTGGTCTATGGTAGCTCTCTCCATGATGTTGCCCCTACTTTTTACTCCTTTTTTCTTTGCCCATAGACTCTCAATTGGTCTGCCTCCCACTTTCTTCTGAACCTGAGGAAAAAGTGCATATGTTCTTGACAGGGCTGGCTCTAGGATTTTTGCCACCCCAAGCAAAAAAAATTTTGGCCGCCCCCCCCTTTTTCTTCGTGCCCCTCTACCCCCGGCCCCACCCCAACGCTATCCCTTCTGAACCCCTTCCTCAAATCCCCAGCTCTGCCTCCTACCCCGGGCATGCCGCATTTTTCCGCCCTATTGCTTCCTGGGGGCCCCCCGTGACCTCCCACCCTAGCTCACCTCTGCTACGCCTGCTCCCCCGGGTGCGCCGGTGCTCTCAGGAGAGGGAGGGCGGAGAAGCGGCGCATTCAGGGGAGCAGGCAGAGCAGAGATGAGCTAGAGTGGTGGGGTGCAGGAAGTAACGGGGTAGAGGAACCGCTCCCCACTCCAGGTCACCTCCGCTCCACCACTGCCGCCTCCCACGAGCGCCCACCGCTCGGCTTCTTCTCCCTCCCAGCCTTGCTGCACGAAACAGCTGCTTTGCGCACGGCAAGCCTGCAAAGGAGGGGCGAGAAGCGGAGCGGTGGTGGTTGTGCTCAGGGAAGCAGGCGGAGGCAGAGCGGAGGCAAGCTGGGTCGGCGGGGGCACTTTTTCCCCATGCCTCGGAGTCGGCACCTATGATGGCCGGCACCAGAGTGCCGCCCCAAGCACCTGCTTGTTCTGCTGGTGCCTGGAGCCGGCCCTGGTTCTTGATGTATAATGGAAACGAAAAATGTGCTTGTGTATATAACAGATAGTGTCAGATAATTTTCCTATAAAGGTAAATTATAAAATCCCCTCTAAAAATAAATAAATAAAAATTCATCACAGGAGCAAAAGATCACGGTCCCAATCTTGCAAACATTTGACTTCAATGACAGTACATAAACATGCTTAAATTTATGCATATTAACTAGTATCTTACTATAGACACAGTCCAATTTTAAGTCAGAGGAATTACTTGCCTAGTAAGGTGCTTCTTGTGCAGTCTGAGTAATAGTTGCAGAATCTAGCCTAAAGCATGACATTTTTAATATTTTTAATTTTTAATTTACGTTAAAATGCTCATTTCATCAAAAATTTGAAAGAAGGAAAAACTTTAAGACAACTTTATTCACCAGATTTATGATGAGTCATCAGTATACAAAAGCAAACTGCAAGATAGTGATTCTAAAGGAAAAAATAAAAACCATAATATTGTGGAACAAACAAACATATTAAGAGAACATCAAATAGAGATTAGTTACCACAGTGTATGCCTCTTGTGGCATTTAGTAAGGAAGTTTCAGGAAGCATGTGCTCTCTCTATAAAAGGGAGATCCTCTTTGTGCTGGGATTTATTGTCTGTGAGGAAGAATTGTAACAGAATAGACCTTGTACATTGTAACCTCTGTATCTTGTGGACTATGATTCCTCTGCCTTTGCTTTCAAGGAGAAGTAAATGTACTAAGTGCAACCACTCCGTTCTTTCCCATGCTGGGAATACCATCTTCCAGTCTAGAATGAAGATTTGTGTCCAACAGGTGACCATACAAAGTCCCTATTATGTGGAACCTAAATGGAGATTTTTCATATAGTAAACTTATTGTAACCTTCATTATTCTTGATTAAAACACATCTGAAATGTACCATAGTAGTGTTAAATACCTGTTCTACTTGAACTGCGTAATACCTTGTCTGTTCTGAAAATTTTTCAACTGAATGAAAGTGAAACTATAACTATATAGTATGTAATCCAATATGACTTTATTAATTATCTCTGGTAAAGAATCTATGGATGTTATTCTTAAAGTTCCGTAATGTAAATTGTGCCATTCGTAATCAGGCTTGTCACAGTTCAACCACCACAGGGGGAAATCTTGAAGTTATGAAGGATATTCCAAAGAGAAAAAGTTGTGCCTAACTAGGAACAGAAGAAGAACATACATAGCGAAAGGCTGCTGGTGTGTGTGTATATTCAGCAGAAGGACAATCTTAGATCAGTATTATCCAAAAAAATTCCTGACTATTAAACTTAATTAGAGATTTTGGGGCAAATTATTTTCTTCACTCACATGAACGGAAACTAACCTTCTCCTCCTAGATGAGTATTTGAGAGAGCACCGCAGTGCATGTAGAGACTATGTAGACAGCTCTTATAGTCATCCACTCTGCAGCTCTAGAGAGGAGTGAGTGGCGCACACAGCACCAGATGAGGATGGGGACCACTGACAGCTGATACACTTTAGAATTAACCCCCAGGCTGCTCTAACTTGCAAGGAGAGCCACACACAGAATCAGAGAGCGGAAACTGGCTCTGTGCATCTGAGCATCTAATTTTAACTGGAGCGAGCTGCGAACTAGGTGTTTGCGATGTGAATAAATTCTGTCATTCAGAGATAAAATAGAGGGTTGTTAACACATCTGATCAGACTCTCTCTGCATGAAACAGCCCTGAAGAGATCTCTCCAACCAAAGTAATGAGAAATTACCCATCACTAAGCTAGACTGCACCATTGAGTGTAAGGGCTAGGCTACAGTGGCAATGCTAAAGCACTGCCGTGACAGAGCTTTAACGTGCCTTGTGTGATTGCGGCGCAGCGCTGGGAGAGAGCTCTCCTAGCTTTCTAAAAAATAATCCACCCCCACAAGGGGTATAGCTCCAAGCAGTGGGGCACTGTTTACACTGGCACTTTACAGCGCTGCAACTTGCTGCACTCGGGGACAGTGTTTTTTCACACCCCTGCGCAAGAAGGTTGCAGCGCTGTTAATTGCCAGCGTAGATATGGCCTAAAAGGGATGTATAAAAAAGATAGTACAAAAAGCATAAAGTTAGTATACAGACGCGTAGCTAACAGGCCACCACCTTTAAACCTTGTGACTTTAAACTTTTTCTTAAGAAGGAAGAGGACTTATTTCTTAAGGAACCATTGAAGAACTGCACTGTTTTCCTGAAGATGCAATATCATTCCAGAAAAGCAGCCCATTGAAATCTCTGCTCTCAGCTTTCTGGGTACTCTAGTGGAGAGACTAAATGTAATAAGCACTTTCAAAAAGCTTAGATTAAGTTAAATATCTTTCTTTAAGAAGGCAACTGAACTTCAGAGGAAGACCAGTTTATTAATCTAAGAGTAAAAGTGATTACTAGGATTGTTTGGAACATCTCAGAGTGGAATAATACAAACAGCAAAGATGGCCTTCTTACGTAGTGGTGTAAAGTAAAGATGGGAAAAGACTGAAGCTGTTTGAAGACTGAAGTACATAAGATTTGGTTCTTGCTCAGCCCTTACTTGAGACGTGATTTTAGATGTTTATGAACAGGAAACGAAAATGCAAACGGAAGTCAAAGGTTGTGTAGTATGTGAACACTCGTAATGTCAAATATTTCTTGATCCATTTGAAGAAAGAGAAAAAAATTGATAGTGTGATTCATCTGAGTTTTCAGAAGGGTTTAGGTTGTTGGTAGGCAGAATTATCAAAATCTTGTTTTGAGACTTGTACACACACACACACACACACAGACACACACACACACACACACACACACACAGACACACACACTCTCTCTCTCTCTCTAACAAAACAAGTGCATATTTATATAAATAAAGGGCACTTTTAAGTCTGCTTTTGTTTTGGGGAAAAAATTTGACATGAAAGAAATTTCTTAAAATAAATTGACCTTTTTGGTTTTGAATTACACCAAGTTAATCAGAGTCTAGGAAGGGGAACAGAAACTCTGTTTCCTTTGCACTTTAAGATAGTGAGATAGTGACTCATGTGGAGTATGACACAGCTTTCTTTTTTAGAAAGCATGAGAGATGTTCTGTAGTATGTTGGGAACGCCTTTCTTGTGTAAATGGTCTGAAATTTAAATCAAATTTTTGGTGGCAATTTCTAATAAAGGCTATATTCTATTGGAATTTTAAATCAGCTGCAGTATTAAAGAAATTAAAGGGCTTTCCTGTTTTATGTTGTATTTTTTTAAATCTAGCTTCCTTCCTACTTCTCTCAGTTTTCTCTTTCCCATTAGGCAAACTGATGTTGCCAGAAGGGGGATATGTGTTTAGCTCAGAATTGGTTGCAATCTGAAGCTGGATCTCTGCCCCCCTATTTCTTCCCCACCTCCCTTCAGAGATTCATCTGGATACAGCAACATTTACTACACCTAACATTATGACTGGAGATAGGCTTACATCAGAATACAGGAATCTGAATACTCCTGAGCTCTGGAAAAGCTGGAATCCAGTTGTGAGCTTCGTGACATGATTCCATCTCTAATTTTGATATCCAAAGTTTTGGACCTACTATGCAATGTGGATTTCTGATCTCCTCCTTAGCTCTCTGCCATGTCTCCAGACTAAATGGAGCCTTTCAAGGTTGGAAGAAGGCCTCTCCTTAGGCCAGGTTCCTAAAACCTACCTTAAATTCCAGGTTAAGTCTTCTAAAGTTGGAGCAGGCCTTTGCCAAAGTTCAACTCCCAAGCTTCACAAAATCTTTCAGAGTTGGAGTCTCTGAGCAAGCATTTAACCAAGCTCCTAGCCAGAATCAATTAACCCTCTCAGTGAGAGACCATTCTGTGACAAGCCCCAGTGCTTCAAATACTCCTTCCACACTGCTCATCGCATAAACAGTGCTTTGCTTATGCACTGCTTTCCCCTTTCTTTCCATGCTGTTTTCTCTCTGTAGTTCCTGTTTGATCGTCTGCTCCTCCTTCCAGTACCATGTTATTGTTCATAAAGATGCAGGAATGGTGCCTATCACTTCCAGAAGCAATTCTTGTTGTTATCAAATGACACAGTGTAGATGATCCTTTGGTGAAGCCGTTGAATTTTGTTTCCTCTCCCTCCCCCGCCCCAATAACCTGAATCCACTATGGGAACTGGAGACCTCAGACTTAAAACATTGGAATCAAGTCTGTGCTTTGGTGCAAGAGTGCTGACTCTGTTTTGGGACTTTCATGTGTTTCCTAAGTCTCTGAATGTTATTGACACTAAAGACAAGTGTCTAGACAAGTTTTTTCATGTCATCTAGTGGGATAGGGGAGTTTGAATGGCTTTTTCCACTGACTTTTGTGTACCTTTGGGTAGAATTACACTAGTTAGTGAAAAGCAACAAAGAGTCCTGTGGCACCATATAGACTAAGGCCATGTCTACATCTAAAGTTTTGCAGCGCTGGTTGTTACAGCTGTATTAGTACAGCTGTATAGGGCCAGCGCTGCAGAGTGGCCACACTTACAGCAACCAGCGCTGCAAGTGGTGTTAGATGTGGCCACACTGCAGCGCTGTTGGGCGGCTTCAAGGGGGGTTCCGGGAACGCGAGAGCAAACCGGGAAAGGAGACCCGCTTCGCCGCGGTTTGCTCTCGCGTTCCCGGAGCCACCCAGCAAACCGCAGGGAAGGAGACCTGCTTGCTCTGGGCTCTGGGAACGCGAGAGCAAACCGGGAAAGGAGACCCGCTTCGCCGCGGTTTGCTCTCTCGTTCCCGGAGCCACCCAGCAAACCGCAGGGAAGGAGATCTGCTTGCTCTGGGCTCCGGGAACGAGAGAGCAAACCGGGAAAGGAGACCCGCTTCGCCGCGGTTTGCTCTCGCGTTCCCGGAGCCACCCAGCAAACCGCAGGGAAGGAGACCTGCTTGCTCTGGGCTCTGGGAACGCGAGAGCAAACCGGGAAAGGAGACCCGCTTCGCCGCGGTTTGCTCTCTCGTTCCCGGAGCCACCCAGCAAACCGCAGGGAAGGAGATCTGCTTGCTCTGGGCTCCGGGAACGAGAGAGCAAACCGGGAAAGGAGACCAGCTTGATTACCAGAGGCTTCCTCCTTCCACGGAGGTCAAGAAAAGCGCTGGTAAGTGTCTACATTGGATTACCAGCGCTGGATCACCAGCGCTGGATCCTCTACACCCGAGACAAAACGGGAGTACGGCCAGCGCTGCAAACAGGGAGTTGCAGCGCTGGTGGTGCCCTGCAGATGTGTACACCTTCAAAGTTGCAGCGCTGTAACTCCCTCACCAGCGCTGCAACTTTCTGATGTAGACAAGCCCTAACAAATGTATTGGAGCCTAAGCTTTCGTGGGTAGGTAGTGACCTGCTTTTCAGAGGTTCTCAGCTCCTGTAGCTCCCTTTAAGCCAAAGGAAGCTACAAAGGCTCAGCACCTCTGCAGAGCAGGTCATTAGTAGTTAATCCCCAATTTATTTTTATCTGGTACTTGAAGGTTTATAGAATCACAGAAAAATGTGTGTGGGATTTTGTGTTTCTACCATTTTCCCTCAAAACAGGATTTTTCATTCTTTGGATGCTAGTCTTATTCCCCTTATACAAGAACTTCTGGTCAAAGCTTTAAGGTCTTGTTGCGTTCTTTGCAGCCCCCATCTCTTGGTTGATCAGAGAATGTATTTGTTTGACTTGTAAACAGCAGCAATAGAAACAATCAAACAACTTGCGCAAAACCACCAGAATATTTTAAAGAGAGAATTTTCTGTTTTCCTTCCTTCCTGTGACTTTTATAACACCATGTTCTTGGTTGCGATAGGGAGTAATTAAAGCAAAACGAACTTAAATATATGCTGGATAATTATGCTGGTGCAATAAATTGGTAAAATCAAGGAAAGCTCTTATATAAGCTACGCAGGATTGTAGCACATTCAGACATGTTTTCATTGAATATAAATAAGGAAGTTTTAGCAGAATTCGTTATTACATCCCTGACAAAAATGGTTGTGAGAACTGAACTGTCTCTTTGCTTTTTGGCAGGTGGAAATACAATAGCAGAACACTAACAAATTGAGAGGATGAAGGGAAGATGTGATGTGTACAACAAAGAAGATTATAGGTAAGCAGTGTTATTTTTCCGAAGGTGATATAACTGAGCTTGGATATTTAATACCTCATTTAAAAAAAAAAAGCAGTTGGACAAAATCATTTAGACTACATCAAGGAAAAGTGCAATAAATTTACATACAGTTTAAAAGTATCAGAGGGGTAGCTGTGTTAGTCTGGATTTGTAAAAGCAGCAAAGAATCTTGTGGCACCTTATAGACTAACAGACGTTGTGGAGCATGAGTTTTCGTGGGTGAATACCCACTTCGTCGGATGCATGTAGTGGAAATTTCCAGGGGCAGGTATATATATGCAAGCAAGAAGCAAGCTAGAGATAACAAGGTTAGTTCAATCAGGGAGGATGAGGTCCTGTTCTAGCAGCTGAGGTGTGAAAACCAAGGGAGGAAAAACTGGTTTTGTAGTTGGCAAGCCATTCACAGTCTTTGTTTAATCCTGAGCTGATGGTGTCAAATTTGCAGATGAACTGAAGCTCAGCAGTTTCTCTTTGAAGTCTGGTCCTGAAGTTTTTTTGCTGCAGGATGGTCACCTTAAGGTCTGCTGTTCTGTGTCCAGGGAGGTTGAAGTGTTCTCCTACAGGTTTTTGTATATTGCCATTCCTAATATCTGATTTGTATCCATTTATCCTTTTCCGTAGAGACTGTCCAGTTTGGCCGACGTACATAGCAGAGGGGTATTGCTGGTGTATATTACATTGGTGGACATGCAGGTGAATGAACCGGTGATGGTGTGGCTGATCTGGTTAGGTCCTGTGATGGTGTCGCTAGTGTAGATGTGTGGGCAGAGTTGGCATCGAGGTTTGTTGCATGGATTGGTTCCTGAGCAAGAGTTACTATGGTGCGGTGTGCAGTTACTGGTGAGAATATCCTTCAAGTTGGCAGGTTTTCTGTGGCAAGGACTGGCCTGCCACCCAAGGCCTGTGAAAGTGTGGGATCATTGTCCAGGATGGGTTGTAGATCCCTGATGATGCGTTGGAGGGGTTTTAGCTGGGGACTGTATGTGATGGCCAGTGGAGTCCTGTTGGTTTCTTTCTTGGGTCTGTCTTGCAGTAGGAGGCTTCTGGGTACATGTATGGCTCTGTTGATCTGTTTCCTTATTTCCTCTTGCGGGTATTGTAATTTTGAGAATGCTTGGTGGAGATTTTGTAGGTATTGGTCTCTGTCTGAGGGGTTAGAGCAGATGCGGTTGTACCTCAGTGCTTGGCTGTAGACAATGGATCATGTGGTGTGCCCGGGATGGAAGCTGGAGACATGAAGATAGGCATAGCAGTCGATAGGTTTTTGGTATAGGGTGGTGTTAATGTGACCATCACTTATTTGCACTGTAGTGTCTAGGAAGTGGACCTCCCATGTAGATTGGTCCAGGCTGAAGTTGATGGTGGGGTGGAAGCTGTTGAAATCGTGGTGGAATTTTTCCAGTCTCCTTCCCATGGGTCCAGATGATGATGTCATCAATGTAGCGTAGGTATAGAAGGGGCGTGAGTGGACGAGAGCTGAGGAAGCATTGTTTCAGGTCAGCCATAAAAATATTGGCATATTGTGGGGCCATGCGGGTGCCCATAGCGGTGCCACTGATCTGGAGATATATATTATCATTAAATTTAAAATAGTTGTGTGTGAGGATAAAGGCACAGAGCTCAGCAACCAGTTGTGCTGTGGCATCATCAGGGATACTGTTCCTGACAGCTTGTATTCCATCTGTGTATGGGATGTTTGTGTAGAGAGCCTCTACATCCATGGTGGCTAGGATGGTGTTTTCTGGAAGGTCACCAATGCATTGTAGTTTCCTCAGAAAATCAGTGGTGTCACGGAGATAGCTGGGAGTGCTGGTGGCATAGGGTCTGAGTAGAGTCCACATATCCAGACAGTCCTTCAGTGAGAGTACCAATGCCCGAGATGATGGGGCGTCCAGGATTTCCAGGTTTGTGGATCTTGGGTAGTAGATAGAATAACCCTGTTCGGGGCTCTAAGGGTATGTTGTTTTGTTCCAGTGTTCGTGTAGGGAGTGTCCTGAGTAGATGGTGCAGTTTCTTAGTGTATTCCTCAGTGGGATCTGAGGGAAGTGGCCTGTAGAATTTGGTATTGGAAAGTTGTCTGGCGGCCTCCTTTTGGTAGTCAGATCTGTTCATGATGACAACAGCACCTCCTTTATCATCCTCTTTGATGATAATGTCAGGGTGGTTTCTGAGGCTGTGGATGGCATTGCGTTCTGCACGATTTAGGTTATGAGGCAAGCGATGTTGTTTTTCCACAATTTCTGCCTGTGCACATCGGCGGAAGCATTCAATGTATAGGTCCAGACTGTCCAGACAACCTGCCAACCTGAAGCATATTCTCACCAGTAACTGCACACCGCACCATAGAAACTCTAGCTCAGGAACCAATCCATGCAACAAATCTCGATGCCAACTCTGCCCACACATCTACACTAGCGACACCATCACAGGACCTAACCAGATCAGCCATACCGTCACCGGTTCATTCACCTGCACGTCCACCAATGTAATATATGCTATCATATGCCAGCAATGCCCCTCTGCTATGTACGTCGGCCAAACTGGACAGTCTCTACGGAAAAGGATAAATGGACACAAATCAGATATTAGGAATGGCAATATACAAAAACCTGTAGGAGAACACTTCAACCTCCCTGGACACACAATAGCAGACCTTAAGGTGGCCATCCTGCAGCAAAAAAACTTCAGGACCAGACTTCAAAAAGAAACTGCTGAGCTTCAGTTCATCTGCAAATTTGACACCATCAGCTCAGGATTAAACAAAGACTGTGAATGGCTTGCCAACTACAAAACTAGTTTCTCCTCCCTTGGTTTTCACACCTCAACTGCTAGAACAGGGCCTCATCCTCCCTGATTGAACTAACCTCGTTATCTCTAGCTTGCTTCTTGCTTGCATATATATACCTACCCCTGGAAATTTCCACTACATGCATCCGACGAAGTGGGTATTCACCCAGGAAAGCTCATGCTCCAAAACGACTGTTAGTCTATAAGGTGCCACAGGATTCTTTGCTGCTTTTACAGGTTAAAAGTAGTGGTTATTTAAATTCATTCTTTCATATTTATGAGTTTGTTAGATTAGTAAGTCTGTAATTAGGATTTGGCTGCTCATTGGGTAGGTCAAAAGTATTTTATTTTAAATACACCGCTACACCATTATAATGCGGTTGGAGGAGCCAAAAATCCCTACCACGTTGTAGCTGAAACCCCGTTATATCAGGGTAGGGGCAGCAGGGCTCCAGCGGTGATTTAAAGAGCTCCGGGCTCCAGCTGCTGAGGGGAGCCCCAGGCCCTTTAAATTGCTGGTTCAGCCCCACTGCTACAGCCCTGGGGTAGCAGTGCCAGGGCTCAGTGGTGATTTAAAGAGTTCCGGGCTCTGGCCGCTGTGTGGAGTCTGACCCGATGTTATATCGGGTCGCGTTATAGCGGGGTAGAGGTGTAATTCCTTTCAAAGAGTATTTGTTGTTCAGAGTCATAGATTTGTCCAGTGTTCACTAAGAGCTAAAACTGAGAGTGATGCATGCTTGGAAACCGTACTATTTACTGAATTTCCGTTACTGGCCATAAAACCAGTTCCTTATTTCAAAAGATTTTGCAATGTGTTAGCTGTTATCAGTGAATGATACAAGTGGGTTGCAATTTCATACCACTACTGTCTATGAAGAGTATTCTGAAGCCTGAGATCCCTTTCTAATGTTCTTTTATTTAAATGTATTTTGGTTCATAAAACAAATGAGTGGCTTTGAGCAAGTATTTGGTAACCCAACCAACACATCTGCACATAATATTTACTGTCTAGAATGATGTGCAACATTTATCCCTGTCCCCAGTTTCCCATGTCTTAGTTTCAGCAGTAATTTCAGCCTATTTAAATACTGCGGCTTGTGAGCCAGGTGACCCAGTAAATTGAGGATGCTAGATTTGTTACAATGTCTATGTTTGTCATACGCTTCACAGGATCTTTAGCAATACTTTGTCCTGGAAAAAATGGATGATTTAAAAAGGCCTTTGTAATTCCCACTTAAATCTTTTAAAATATCTGTGTTGGGAAATAATTATTTAATTTGGTGGTGGTCCAAAAAAATTGCAGTTGAACCACATTCCTTCTAAATAATTAATGGTTTGTCAATTTAAGAAAGATCTCCAAAAAAAATTCCCAAAATGTTGTATTTAACTTTTGTAGAAAAATCTATGGAGCGTGACTTTATTTTTGAGTTTTATCAGTGTATAATTTGACCACGTTTGTTGAAGTGTAAGAGAATATGTGTCAAATATCAGAAGGGTAGCCGTGTTAGTCTGGAACTGCAAAAGTGGCAAAGAGTTCTATGGCACTTTATAGACTAACAAACATATTGGAGCATGAGCTTTTGTGGGTGAATATCCACTTCATCGGATGCATGTAGATGACAAGGAGAATATATGGATTCTCAGATGTGCTCAATACTGGCCTAATTCTCCTCCCTTTGAAGTCAATAATAAAAAATCCTAAGATTTATTTATTAATTTTGCTTGATGTGTTTTATATGTGTGTAGCCTATATATTTATAAAGCTTGGTACCTGTTTTGTTTTCTTTTCTTTTGTTTTTTCTTTCTCTCTCCCCTTTCTGGCTTTCTGCAGACTTAACGTTTAAAAGTAGTTTGAATTAGAAGTCAAATTAATACTAACATGGAAGGAAAGATGCTGAAGTTTAGAGGAATCAAGCAAGCACAATGCCACACCTAGTCTGATGCCAAGTACACACATAACATATTCTTACACAATCTATTTGCACTAATTGACATGAATCGGTGCAGTCCTGCAAGCTGTATTTTTGCCTGCCTAAGTCTATTGAGAAATCATTTATCTAATTAGATTTCTTACACAGCTTGGGTCCCCTTACCTTAACCAGAGAGAGAAAGACATGTTTTGAATGAAAGATTGTGATTTTTCTTGAAAAAACACTAGATGGCATTTGTTGCAGCGTGGAATAAAACCCTGCTTTACAAGGCAGAATGCAGCGTATACAGTAACATTTTAATAATGAGAAACACTCTCTTTCTTAGTTTAATTCAGGAGTTGGCAACCTTTGAGAAGCGGTGTGCTGAGTCTTCATTTATTCACTCTAATTTAAGGTTTCGCGTGCCAGTAATACATTTTAACGTTTTTAGAAAGTCTCTTTCTATAAGTCTATTTTATATAACTAAACTATTGTATGTAAAGTAAACAAAATTTTCAAAATGTTTAAGAAGCGTCATTTAAAATTAAATTAAAATGCTGATCTTACGCTGCCAGCCTGCTCAGCTCGGTGCCAGCCTGGGGTTCTGTTCACCAGACCGGCAGTGGGCTGAGCAGGGCCTGCGGCCGGGAGCCCAGACCTGGGTAGGGGGGTTTCAGGGGTCAGGGCTGGGGGAGGGGGTTCAGGTCAGAAGGCTGGAGTGGGGGGAGTTCAGGGATGAGGGCTGGGATGTGTGGGGGGTGTAGGGCAGAAGGCTATGTGTGTGTTGGGGGGTCAAGGGACAGGGCAGAGGGCTGGGTGTGTTGGGGGGGTGCAGGGCAGAAGGCTGGGCGTGGGGGGGTCAGGGCAGAGGGCTGAATGTGTGGGGAGTGAGGGGTTCAGAGCAGAGGGCTGGAGGGTGTGTGAGGTGCAGGGCAGAAGGCTGTGTGTGTGTTGGGGTGGGGGGGTTCAGGGCTGGGGGGTGTGGGGACTGCAGGGCAGAAAGCTGAGTGTGAGGGGGGGTCAGGGCATAAGGTTGGAGGGTGTGGGGGGTGTAGAACAGAAGACTGGGGGGGGGGTCAGGGCGGAGGGCTGGAGTGCTCGGCTCGTAGAGGTGCTCCCAGCCCCCTGCCTGAGCGGCTCAGGGCAGGGGGCTGGAAGGGATATGCCTGTTGCACCCCTTTCCCCAAGGCTCCGTCCCTACCTTTCTCTGTCTCCTCTAGGGGACTGCCTGCACTCTGTTGCTCTTCCCCCCTCCACGCTTGCTAGGGCCATCAGCTGATTGGCGCAGGGAAGGGGAGGGGGCAGGAAAGAACCACTCTGGGGGAAGAAGCAGGGGAGAGGGAAGCTTTGTTGCCGCAGAACCAAGCTTCTGCCTCCTGCCCCCACAGGGGAGAGCGGTGGGTGGGGGGGCTGAGAGCCAGGACTGCGGCAGGCGGCGGCGTGCCACTCAAAATTGGCTCGCATGCCATAGGTTGCCAACCCCTGGTTTAATTTGTTAATGGTTGAGGAAACAAGTGATTTCTGGTAGTTGACTGATGTATATTCATAGAAAGAGACTTGATTGCTTCTTGTAGTGAAAGTGTTGTTTAAATTGCGTTTCAGTATCATATGTTTTAAAGTGACCTGTATTGTGCCCAACATTGTTCTAATTTCAAATATTACCTAAGATTGCTTTGAAAATGTTTTGAAGGCAGTAAAACCTCAAACTAATACAGCTATTAATACTTACAATTGAAATGAACAGATGCACACATTTGCAGACTTATGATCCAATAATTTCCCTGTGTACAAAAGACCCTACTATGCATTTTTGATAAACTTTAAAACTAGTTAGCATGGTGCATTGGAAAAAGCACCTTCAAATATAAGAACTGAACATGGGAATATAAGAGTTGTCATACTAGATCAGACCAATGATCCATCTTGTCTGGTATCCTGTCTCAGAGTGGATACCATTAGATCCAAGAAAAATGATGATAAAACCCATGATAACTTTTCCATAGGATAAGTTTCTTTCTAATGCCGGCCAGTGGTTGCCTTATGTCATGAAGCCTAAGGTAACTGAGGATGTCCTTATTATCCATAGAAAAAGTACTAGTTTGTTTTTGAATACTACTAACTGAGCTCTTAGTCCTACTATTTATTATTTGTTTGGTGGCAGTAGCTAAAGGGCCTAGTCAAAGATCAGGCCTCCTCGTGCTAAGCACTGTACTGAAAAGACAGTAGTGCCTTCCCCAAAGATCTTCCAGACTAAGCCTCAGTGACATCATGTGACATGAGTTATATAGATTGTGCTGTCTAATAAATAAAATAAGTTTTATTTATCAGTTTTAAATTTGTTGTCTTTCAGTTTAATTGAGTGTCGTCTTGTTCATGTCAGAGAAGGTAAATAGGAATTCCCAGTATACCATCTGTATACCATTCAGGATTTTATTTCCCTCCATCATGTCCCTTCTTTTCTAAACTGAAGCAGTCCCAATCTTTTCAGTCTCTTCATATGAAAGCCTTTCCATGCCTCTAACTTTCACAGCTCTCTCTCTCTCCGTCCTTCTATTCCTACATTGATTGATTGGATAGGGTAGCCAAACTGAACTCAATACTCCAAGTGAGTGTGTACTGAAGTTCATATTTCCAGTAGTATTTTCTATCCCACTGCTAGCTTACTGTCCTCAAATTTTGCTAGCTTTTTGACAGCTGCTGCATGCTGAGTATGTGTTTTCAATGACCCTCACAATGACGCCCAGATATTTCCTCAATGTTTACAGTTAGTTTAGCATTGAGAACGAGTAGTTCAGATTATTCCTTGCACTGTGTATTACTTGTATTCATCTGCCACTATGCAACTTCTGTACTGGCGGGCAGAAGTAAAAAATGAACTACCAAGCCCTCTCTCTAGTTTCTGTAGTCTGCCATTTGGAGACATAAGTTTCAATGTCTTGAACCTTTTTCTTTAATACTCTCTCTCTCAGTAAGATAATTTATCAATTTCACACTGATACTATGTAGCAAATTGTTATGGGATGTTTGGGTCATGTTAGCAACGTAGCAAAGATAGTTGTTTGTGCTTTTTCTTTCCCTATAGTTTGAGCTACTGCAATATTAATTTAATATTAAGTTTATGCTGTCAGTGACTGGAGTGGAAGCCTCTCGTGTTTCTAATATAAAATTCTTGCCGGCACAGGGAAAATGGGCCAGCTTTCAGAGTCAGTCCTCCCATCTTTATGCATTCATCATTATGGTATGTGAGCATCTTGTGGGAAGGAGGGGATGAAGCAGAGTGACGACAGTATGACGGAAGGCAGTACTTGACAGGTGTTCTCCCTCTGTTCCACCAGAAACCACACAAACATGCATTGTCTCATAGTGCAAAGCACCATAGAGTCCTATCACAATGAACAGTAAACACAACACATGGGTGTCATTATATGGTAGTCTTCTTCCACATTTCAGTGTTTCACACAGCCTTGAGACATGCGCCATACCACGTCCTGCCAAGTTAGCTACATTGTCGACTCTCACTCGACCTCTGTCTCTGGCACCAGTGCCTGCAAATCTTGCTTCTGAAATCTAGGAGACCACACACAAGGTAATGATTCTTTGACTACTCACTTGTTTTTATCCTCCAGGAAGTTGGAGCTATGGAGTAGAGATTACAAATACTTTGAGAAGTCATAACCAAGTTTACTATCTTATTTATTTGTTTAGAGCTAAATAAATATCTATTGGCAGCTCGCTGGGCACTTACAATACTTAAACTGCACACGATAGTCAAACATATTAAAAGGCATTCCTAAAAAGACCAGTTCAGGTCCAAAATCACACTGTCTTTTATCTACCCCATAATACCAGCCAAACCCAGACCACCTCTTATTCCTGGAGAAAAAATTGGGTAACCAGGAAAGTCTTGCATTATGCCCTGAGGTTATGGTGGATCATGGTGGAAGTGAGTTGCAAAGCCTAGAACCACTGGATGAGAATGTACTACTGTTCAAATAAGGGATTTTTTAAAAGCTCTTGTATGCTTCAGATCATCCCCAGTGCTGAGGCAACAACTGGACCTGGAAATAATTTAGTAGATAGTATAGATTATTGAGCACTAATGCAAAGCAGTCCCTTCAGAAAATACCATTTAGAAAGTGACCAGACATGATCTGTCCTAGCTATGAGTTTCTGAATGGCTGTAAGATCTAAGCTTTTCTATCTTAAAGTATATTTTAAGATCACATTGTCTGTGTAGAGGTGACAAAGATGTGGATAATGAACTGTGGTAAGATCTGCCTTTGAAATAAAAAAAATAACATTGTTATCCATTACTGCCAGGGCCGGCGCTTCCATTTAGGCAACCTAGGCAATTGCCTAGGGTGCCAGGATTATTGGGGAGCGGCATTTTGCCGGCGGGGGGCGGCAGGCGGCTCTGGTGGACCTGCCGCAGTCGTGCCTGCAGAGGGTCCCCGGGTCCTGTGGCTCTAGTGGAGCTGCTGCAGGCACGCCTGCGGCAGCTCCACCGGAGCCGCGGACCAGCGTGCGGGGCGGTGAAATGGCCGTGCACCTAGGGCGCTAAAAACACTAGCGCCGGTCCTGATTACTGCAAAAAAAAGAAAAAGAATTTTTGGCAAATGCTGTTATCTGGTTCTCTGGAAGCAACTGGGTGTTCCTACCAGCCACTACAACTGCAGTCTAATAGGGACTTTATCCATGCCTGAACCTCCTGGAACCCTGAATAAGTGAGCTCTTGAGGCAGATGAACAATTGCCCAGTATTACCCTGAAATCTTTCAGAGAAAGGAGGGACAAGCTTGAGTAAATCCATCTATCCGTGTGTCCTGGACAGGAGAGTTAAAGGCAGCTGATATATAAAAGAAACATGGATACTGCCAGAATAGGTTTATTCTATTTGCGTGTTAAAAATAGTATTTGTATTCTTTTGTTGTATATTAGCAAATAAGATATTGTCTGCCCTGTTTTTCTTAAATACCATGCAAGTCAGACCTGATTAACTGAGAAGGGAAAGTGATTTTGTTTGTATTGTGTAAAACTATTTTATTTAACTAATTAAATTCAAATGCCTGGGAAATGATTAGCAGCAAATGTGCCTTCATTAAAATTTAAACACTCCACTCCTTATAACTAAAGCCTGAGAGAACACCTCTGGGACCTCAGACTACTTCCTCAAAAATAGGAAAGACTAGACTTGACATTCCTGACGGTTCAAGGGAAAAAAACAAGCAGGAAAAAATATGTAAAAAGTAAAATAAATTTAAAAAACCCTTAAGGTTGCCTTTCTTATCTGTAAAGTGAGGGAGGGGTGAGGGGAACCTAAACTAACAAAAAGGCATAAACTCAGTTCCCCAATTTGATTTTCACTTTGCCCTCTTTGCCTTAATCCGGTTTGGAAGGGTTATATTTTTATTGGTAAATGCTGATAAACATTGATTTCCCTGTGCACATGGCATGAAAAATTGTTTCCATCAACGATAATTGAAATTTACAGATAGGCCAAGTAAGAAAAATGCTGCTTGAGAGTGTTCGATTTAAGGCTATTTATTTAGTATGTTTTGACATATGACTGGAATTTGTGTTTTAATGGTTCAAAGTTTTAACTTTTTACATCTCAGTGTCTGACCCCCATAATTTCCCATAACTGTGAACATTGAAATTGATAAAGATAGAAAAAATCTTAAAAATAAACAATTATCATCCATCAAAATTATATAAAAAATCAAATTAAGGTATATTTATAATCAACTCCAATAAATGTCCCAAGCACTCTTCCACTGGTTTTCAGCCGAATTTTCTCCTCTAGGATGTAGAGAAACTGGAAAGGATCTAGAGGCAAGTGATAAGGACGATCAAAGTGATGGAATGCAGCCATAAGAGCAAAAGTTGAAGGACCTGGGTATATTTAGTTTAGAACAGAGCAGATTAAGGGAGACATGATAGCAGTCTTCAAATACTTAAAATACTGCCGTAAAAAAGATAGAAAAAACTCTTTTGCCACAGAGGGCAGGACATGAGGCAGTGGGTTCAAATTACAGCATAGCATAAGTAGGAAGAGAGATACACACACATATATATATATATATATATACACACATACACACACAGAGAACATGAAAAAATGGGGGTTGCCATACCAAGTCTAACAAGACTAATCAGTTAAGGACCCCCATTTTTTCATGGTGTGTGTGTCTGTCTGTCTGTCTGTCTTCCTACTGTATTTTCCACTGCATGCGTCTGATGAAGTGGGGTTTAGCCCCTGAAAGCTTATGCCCAAATAAATTTGTTAGTCTCCAAGGTGCCACAATTACTCCTCATTCTTTCAACTTTTTGTTGATCTTACCCCAGCTTGAGCTGGCAGATGGATATCCTGCCATGTTCCTTTGCACTATCCCATGATGCAGTTGCTGTCACTTGCTTTTCATCCATTCACTTCTCTGATTCTGATTTTCCTTGTTGACAAGGAGCCACCACATGCAACAGCACATTTATGTGTACTCTGTATGTGTCTCTCCACCCAAGTCGACCCAGCCGCTTCTTTTTCCTGTCCCTCCCCGCTCAACTATTCTCTGGTTTTGGATGAGGTAGAGGGTTAGGAAATACTGCTTCACAGAATAACAATGTTGTCTGCCTTATGAAAACTAGCAGCAAGTTTCTAGCAGTTTGACCTGTGTGGCATCTAGTATTATATAGTCTGGAAGGAAGTTAGAGAATTAAATTAGAGGTTTTGCTTTCCGAGTCAGAACACCAGCTTTAGATTCAGACTTTTATGTGTTGGAGAATGAACATTTGTCTCTGTCCTGGTTCTGAGCTTTGTGATATAATACTTTATCCTTGCTTTCTGGTTTTGGATTAATTTATTTTCCATGTACAATGCCATGTTGAATTTTAGCTTTGATCAAATTAATATAGAAATTTCAATACAATTACTGGATTTGAGAGTACTGTACTAAAGTTTGTAAACTGATTAATAAAAATACATGTAAGAGTTGGAACATATTTAAAGTGAAATGTGAACTGCCCCATGAAACTGTGGTAAACTTCAGAAACAATTTAAAACTCCAGTTTGTTAACTCATCTGAAAAAAAAATCCTAGGAAGAATGCATTTTTTAGCAGACAATGAAAATGTTTGGTTTTAAAAGCCCAGTAGGTTGACTCATTGTTTTAAAGCTTTAATGGTTAAACCAGCTAAGCAGTACCACACCCAGCATACCATGAAAGCTGCTTTCTACAGACACATCCATCTCCATTCCTCTAAGCTCTGCAAATTGTAGTGAAATGGATCAGCTCTATCAGCTGAGCAGCTATATGCTTTAAGCTGTTTATAACGGGAAAGAGTTCCATCCACCCACATAAGTCACAGGCTTTCTCCAGCTGAACTGGATTTCCCGGTATGCTTTTTTCTCTGCCTCTCTTCAGTGCTGCTAACGTCATTTGTACACAATACAGGGAGAAAATACAGATGGAGAAGAAGCAACCTTTGAGCCTGGCGTGTGTTTGGTGAGAGTGTGCTTTTATTTAAATGCTTTATCTGTACATGTGGAATTAAGCTGGTGTGTGGTGTTTGTAGCTGCTTTTAGGGAGGATTTTGCTATGATTTATTTTAGTTTAAAAGTGAAGTACAGAGGAAACAGTTTGAAAACTATGTGAACTGTGAGCATTCAGTAGAGAGGAAGTGTAATGTGAACTTTGTAGTTTGGAGGGGAGAGAGCTTAGTATGTAAAAAGCATGCTGAAACACTCAATTGGAATTCTAAAGTTTGATCTTATAGATACGTGTCCTTGCTGAATGGACAAACTCTACATGAGTTTACACTTAAAATAAGAAAAAAGGGCAACTCCCAGACCATTAGCAACAAAGCCAAAGGGAGAAAAATTGTGTCATGTGAATTAGATGGCAAAATGTCAGGAAGTCAGTGGATCTTAAATTTTGAATGATCCTGTTTTAATCATAAGATGTGTCTAAAGCATAGCAGGATGCCTGAGACTGCACAATGGAGTAAGGCTAAGGAAGAAGATACTATTGCAATCTAAAATGTCAAGAGTACATGATTTTTTGAAAAATGGCACAGTATTAGAACTGCATTAAGACCGTTCTTGGTCCAGTAATGGCCAGCTAGAATGTTAAGTGCCCTTCATATCATTACCTGAAGAGTAAATATTTCCAAAAGGAAAGAGTTTTTACGGGCACTTTAAGTTTTTTTAGTTTGTTACCAAGATTCCTTAGTGAATATTTGATTTTCAGTTCAGGCTGAAGGTGGTAGTGAAAATACTGAGTGTTTGGTTATGGATTGTGGTTTTTTATTTTTAAATAATTTAGTAGGTATCTTTCTCTAAGATATTCTAGAGCAGGAGGTCTTTCATATTTTCGTAGCCCGGATATCATGTTAAGAGTCTTTTATGGACAGCTTCCCTTCCTTCTCACAGGTACATATGTGGACCTTCTCATCCAATTAATAGCTGCATAACATCCCTGTGGCAGTTGCTTATGTGGAAAAATAATAGGCAGGTCTCCATAGACCAGGGGTTCTCAAACTGGGGGTTGAGACCCCTTGGGTATCATGAGGTTATTACATGGGGGGGGGGGTCACGAGCTGTCAGCCTCCACCCCAAACCCTTCTTTGCCTCAAGCATTTATAATGGTGCTAAATATATAAAACAGTATTTTTAAGTTATTGGGGCGGAGGGTTGCACTCAGAGGCTTGCTATGTGAAAGGGGTCACCAGTGCAAAAGTTTGAGAATTACTGCTATAGACCATTAGTGATATTTGGACCCCAGCTGTGTCCTAGCGTTTAAGTAGGTGACACAGGTATTATAGAAAACCTGGTGACTCATGGGGCTATTCTTCCCTCACTGGAGCCAGGGAAAACCTGTTGCTGAGCTGAACAAGTTTCAAGGATAGTATAACCCTTGCTCTAGACTTTTTGGTTTGGTTTTTACGAATTTTCCGAATAATATGTGATACTGTTTGTCCATTTTTTGAGTGAAGAATAAAATGCAATGGTTACTCTTTTACCAGGAGGAGAGCAAGTTGTATTTAAAGATAAACTACTGTAGGAGAATTTACAAAAAGTAAAATTCACACCAGTTTATTTTTTATAGGTGCTATATTTTACTACTTGATTTGTGAAAAGAATGGAACCAAGTTGCAACCAGCCAGAGCAAGGTCACTCTACAGTATACATTTGCAGAGTGGCTGTCTGCTCTCCTGAGGAAACAGCACAGCACTCAAAACAGTTAGACCATTAGTCCAAGTTTTACTTAAAAATATCTTTAAAAACAATTTCTTAATTTGGACCCCAGCTGTGTCCTAGCATTTAAGTAGGTGACACAGGTATTCTAGAAAACCTGGTGATTCATGGGGTTATTCTTCCCTCATTGGACCCAGGGAAAACCTGTTGCATTTTCAGCCCCTCTTCTGGATCTCATTAAAGTGAAGCTGCTGATTCTGTCCCTGTGGAGGAAGTGAGTTGTGTGACTATAGAGTTAGTAGGTGTGAGTAAGCAGGGCTTTAAAATAGAAACATATGTCTAATAATCAGAAGTAGGTCTCAGACACAAGTGCAGGTGAAGTGGAGACCCTAGGATTGAGGTCAAACAGCAATATTCTTGTGAGAATGCAGCTTCCCCTCACACTTCCCTCCACCCCTAATTCCTATCCGGTTGATCTTCTTGAATCCTCCTGTGAGGCTTGATCTTTAATATTAGCCTTAGGCTAGGTAGCTGATATATTTGTAACACTCACTTCTCAAGCTTCTGGAGGAGATAAGGTCATGGCTACACTTACAGTTCTGCAGCGCTGGTAGTTACAGCTGTGTTCGTACAGCTGTGTAGGGCCAGTGCTGCAGTGTGGCCACACTGACAGCTACCAGCGCTGCAATGTGGCCACATTTGCAGCATTTGCAGCGCTGTTGGGAGTGGTGCATTGTGGGCAGCTATCCCAGCATTCAAGTGTCTGCAACGTGCTTTTCAAAAGAGGGGGGTGGGCTGGAATGTGACAGGGAGCGTGGAGGAGACAGAGAGAGTGGATTTTTGGAGCTGACACTGTTCTCAGCTTCTTGCCTTGCAAGTTGTAAGGACTGGAAGATACACAGTGCCTACCTTCAATCATTTTAAAAGTTTTGACCTTTCCCCCACCTGTCTCTTATTCACTAAATGCTAATTATGCACTCCTAAATAGCCGTCAGACCACATAAACAGTTGCTCAACATTACCCCTCCCCCCTCTCTCCTCAAGCAAACAGCTTTGAACATTCCAAAGCAATTCTCCTGCCTTCCCTGGCTCACTCACTGGAGCACAGAGCAGCTGTGTTTGTTTTTTTAGCAAGTAGCTACGGGGAGGTCGGAGTTCAGCCATTCTTCTGGTTTGTTGTGGACAGGAATTCTGGGATACCTCCTTATACCCCGGAGGCCAATAAAAGCGCTGGTGGTGTCCACACTTGCTGACCAGCGCTGCATCACCAGCGCTGGAATCGCTGCACCCGAGGCAGACCAGGTGTACAGCCAGCGCTGCAACCAGGGAGTTGCAGCGCTGGTTGTGCTTTGCAAGTGTGGCCACATCCTGAGTTGCAGCGCTGTAACCCCCGCACCAGCGCTGCAACTCTCCAGTGTAGCCAAGCCCTAGACTGTTTTTCTCCATTACACCTCACTCCCACCTTTTACCATTACTCCTGCCACTGAATCTGACATTTTGCCTGTCATCAGAAGTGGGAAGGGGATAAGCCTTCAATCACCTGTTTCTCCCCAGCACCTGTTTCTCCCCAACATCTCTTTTCCTCCCTTATGGAGAACTCTGATGCTTGCTTCTGTTGCTTGCCCAGCTTTCCCAAGCCTCAGTGAGAAAGTAACAATGATAGTTGCCAGTTTCACTGCTGTTCACAAAGTTGTGAATAGCAACAGTCAGACTGTGGCTACAGTCTTGTTAACGTGTCTGCTTGCTGCTGCCGCTTGGCAATTTCATGTTCAGTTCACATCAGAAACATTACTTTTCCAATAGTTGTTAACAGCAGTCAGGAAGCCTTTTGCAGAGTAGCATTTTTACTCTACAGAGTTTTCAACAATGCCACATATGCATATATACTAATGTACGTACACACAACATATACATACACTACTTTTATACAGAATTTCTGTAAAACCTCTTCCTGTAGTGGAAATGAATAATTTCAGTTAACATCTTTGAAGTTACTGGGCAGCTTTACTAGATTTGCCTTTTGGATGCTTTTATTTTGTGTCCCTTCTGTTGATTGAACCTTCTGGTGTTTTCTGTGCTGATAAATTCTTGGCACTGCATTGGTTAATTTGAGAGTCACTAGTAAATGAACCTGTTTCATAGACTCATAGACTTTAAGGTCAGAAGGGATCATTATGATCATCTAGTCTGACCTCCTGCACAATGCAGGCCACAGAATCTCACCCATCCACTTCAATAACAAACCTCTAACCTATGTCTGAGTTAATGAAGTCCTCAAATTGTGGTTACATTCATCACTGCAGCACCTGTAACTGGAGACATGCAGTGATACTAAATCAGGCCTTCACGAGGACATTTTTCTTTGGTAATTCTTAACAATGGTTGAGGTGGTAGAGTTGTCTTTGCACTGTAATGTCTGAGGTTGGCATTGTTCTTAGAATGTGTGTGTCTGTCTTTAGGTGCTGGTTGTATTCTTACTGTCTGTCTTGTCTGGAGTTACTCTATAGACAGTGCTTTTAATTATACATACACAACACATACTGCTTTTACATGGAACTCTCGTAACAAGAATAGAAATGTTTTGTAATCAAACCTTACATTCTTCAGAGATTGATGACCTCCTCCTTGCAAAGTAAATCTTTCCAATCTTTATTGGCAAGTGGATTGATCCAAGCCGTGCTAATTAATCTGGCTAGTGGGCGACATTTTGTACCACTGTCAGATGGATTAGAAAGAGAACTATCAAACTGTTCCTTTTAAAATTTGAGTTCCCCCTTTGAAATAGTAGGGGTTCCGTGAAATTAGGAAGATCATGACAGAAATCAAGAGATTTGCCATGTGGTTTGGAAGAGAAAAATGAATTTTTAGCAAAGGTTATAATTCATAGCTAGGGCAAACTTTGCTCTCAAATAGCAGATGCACATCACCATAGAAGCACAGCAACAAAGTTCTCTAGATATATGATGATGCATGAGCTTTGGATAAGATCCTTACTTAAAAGAGTGTTCTATATCATGGAAATATTTTTCAGTTAGGATCTTACATTTATTATCAAGGCCATAATTCTTTCCTGAAGCTTCAAGAGGGAAACATTGGGTTAGGTTTGCACTGCAAGTAAGGGCTTATCTACACTTACAGTGCTGCAGTGGGGCAGTTGCCCCACTGCAGCTGTGCCATTGTAGTGTTTAGGGAAGATGCTATCTGTGCTGACGGGAGAGCTTCTGTGTACATAGGTACTCCATCTCCCTGAGAGGCAGTAGCTATGTCAACAGCAGAAGCCCTCCTGCTGACATAGCACTGTCTACACCAGGAGTTAGGTCAGTATAACTACATTGCTCAGAGGGTATGGATTTTCCACACCCCAGGGTGTCTTAATTATACCAACATAATTTTGTAGTGTAGATCAGGATTTAGTTTTCAAAAGAAATATTGGAAAAGGAAAGGGAAATCCATATAAACAATTTTATAAGGTTTTCTGCTTTCCAAGGTACTCCCACTGAAGAAGAAAGCTTGAGAATGACTGTTCTGGTATTTATTTATAAACAAAAGCTCTGTGATGAGATTTTTACTTCTAAATCCTTTAGGAACTTTTGAAAATCTCCCCCTTGGGGCACAATCCCTAGCTATTAGTTAGTGGTTGTGGATTTGCTTGCATAATTACCAGCTTGTTGTAGAATATTCCAGTGCTCAGCCCTGCCCCTACTCTTAATAGCTGCAAGCGAAGATGACACTGCACAGAGTCTAAGGCCATGGCTACACTGGCACTTTACAGCCCTGCAACTTTCGCGCTCAGGGCTGTGAAAAAACACCCCCCTGAGCGCTGCAAGATACAGCGCTGTAAAGCCTCAGTGTAATCAGTGCTGCAGCGCTGGGAGTGCGGCTCCCAGCGCTGCAAGCTACACCCGTAAGGGATGTGGTTTACGTGCAGCGCTGGGAGAGCTCTCTCCCAGCGCTGGCACTCTGACTACACTCACACTTCAAAGCGCTGCCGCGGCAGCGCTTTGAAATTTCAAGTGTAGCCATACCCTCAGGCTATGTTTACACGCAGAGTTTTTGTGCTGTAAGTTTCACCGGTGATAGGGAACCAGTGAAAGTAAAGCGCTGGTTTGTGTTCTCACTTAATTCCTCAGGCGTCAGAGAGTGTTTGCATTAGCATCATTTCCATCCCCAACGAGAGCAGCGCTCTAGGGCAGCTATCCCACACTGCATCTTTCTCCAGTTTGATGATAGGTCTTGTGGAGGGAGGGGTGATTCTGGGTCCCTGCACAGTCTCCTCTCCCCGAACACTGATAAGCTCCAGTAGCTCAGCATTGCTCCAAGCAGGCAGGGCCGTCCTTACCCATACACAAACTACGCAGCTGCATAGATCACCAGGAAATTTGGGACACCAAATTGCCCCAAATTTCCTGGTGCCCTACTCAGCTGCGTGCTGCTCCAGCGGCCAGCCCAATCCCCCAGCTGGCTGAACTGGCCAGAAAAACTGCCCCTGCTCTGCCCCCACCTCGCCTCTTCCACAAAGCGCTCACTCCCCACCTTCCCCAAAGACCCGCCCCACTCCACTCCTTCACCCTAGCTATTGGCATGGGGGATTGCAGCAGAGGTCGGGCGCAAGCGCTGTACACTCACTGAGTGGCGGGAAGTGACCCGGCCCCAGCCCACTCCACTCAGCAGGTGAGTGCTGAGGGGCAGTTCCGCCCTCCCCCGCAAGTCCCAAAGCTGAGAACCAGGGGAGCAGAGCAGAGTGGGCTGGGGCCAGGTCACTCCACTTCAACGGCTCCGCGAGTGTGGGGCTGGGCCTGCCCTGCAATC